>NC_143250.1:20370000-20548333 GCF_984573655.1 Nuphar pumila
TAGTTTCGTGGGATGCCCAAACTAACCTTGGTAAAAAAGAAAAAAGAAAAAAGAAGAAAAAAGAGAAATTATAATATAGTCTCTAGTGGACTATTCTAATTATATATATGATAAAAAGATTAAAATACCCTTATAGGTTATGATTAATTACAAATATATATATATATAAATACATTTTAACACCCTCCCTCAAATTTACGACGAGATCACCGAAAGTTTGTTAAGAAGAAAAAAAAATTGAAGTGCAGGAAGAGCTTTGGTAAAAAAAAATTGCAAGCTGGTACTCCATGGTGACATACGACAACTCAATAATTTCTTTCAAATACTCATCACGTATATAGTGGCAGTCCATCTCAATATGCTTTGTTCTTTCATGTAATGTGTGATTACTTGTAATGTAAATGACACTTTTGTTATCACAACACATCTTCGAAGATTTTGAGATTAAAACTCTCATGTCTTGGAGAAGAGTCCTTAGTCATACCAGCTCCATTGTAGTTATAGCCAAGAAATTAAAGAATCTCTTATTTCTTACACCTTAAAGAAATTAAGGAATCTCTTAAGAAAATACAAAAACTAGTAGTTGAGATTATAGCATGTGGGTTACTACCTCAATTTGCATCAGTATAAGCAATTAAATCTAAGAATGAGAAGATGATAAAAAAGCCTTTCTATGATTGTATTTTTAATATATCTAATAATTCTCATAACTGCAGCCATGTGCACTCTGTTAGGAGCATGTTGAAACTGACTTGTTGCATGGACCGCATGAGCGATATCAAGTCGGGTAAAAAATTCAATCAATTATTGATATGGAGTAGCATCTTCGAACAATACATCATCTTCAAGTCTTAATTTGGCATTTATGACTTCTGAGGTTTTCACCTTCTTTTCATCTGAAACTCCTGACCTAGCACATATGTTAGCAACCAATTTCATCTGAGAGAGAATATATCCTTTGAGTGAGTAGGCAACTTCAATTCCTAAAAAATATCTCAAAAACCCTAAGTCGGACATATCAAAAATTTTCTTTGTGATAGATTTAATTTCAATAACTCCTTTGTCATTTCCTGTGGTAATCATGTCATCAACATATAACAGAATAATCATAATTTTTATACATGTTTTCTTGACAAAGAGAGCAGTGTCAGTATAACAAGCGATAAATCCCAAATTAATCAAAACATTACTAAATTTATCATACTAAGCCTTAGAGGCTTGTTTAAAACTATAGAAAGCCTTTTTAAGTTTTAAATTTTTTTCATTTATATTAACCCCGGAGGGGGGTCCATGTAAACTTCTTCACCAAGTTCTCCATTTAGAAAAATATTTTTAACATCTAATTGATAGATGAACCATTTTTTTACAGAGGCAATGGCAATTAGGGTTCAAACACTAATCATTCTTGCGACGAAAGCAAAGGTTTTCTCGTAATCTATTTCATATTCTTGGACATATCCTTTGGCAACCAATCTTGCTTTATACATCTCTAATGATTCGTCACTTTTGGTTTTGACTTTAAACACCCATCTACATCCTATAGGTTTCTTGCCTAAAAGAAGATCAACTATATATCATGTGTTGGCTTTCCTTAGAGCATTAAGTTCTATTTCTATTGCTTCATTCTAATGAGGATATTGTTTGACTTCATTATAATGAGATGGTTCATAATAAGAGTAAAGAGTTATTAAACATGCTCTAAATTTAGGAGATAATGAGTCACGTAACAAAAATTTATTAGGAGCATTAGAGATTCGATTAGATCTCCTATGTTGGGATTCCTCTAAGGGTATGTTTTGAGAGAACTTGTCAAGTGGACATTGATGGTCACTTTGACCATAGTATATACATGCATATCATTAGGTTCATTTTCATTTAAACTTTCATTTTGATGACTAACTTCATCAACAACCGAACGTTTAATATTAGAGTTATCAATCAAGCAAGGGTCAAGCACATCAATAGAGTTAAACTCATCATGTTTTGGCAATAGATCAAATAGAAATGAATAGTCAATTTCTTCTTTAGTTCCTTTGCTATCAAATCCATTTTCATTTTCAAGGAAGGTGACAAATTTAGAAATATAGAGTTTGTTGTTTATTGGGTCAAAACAACGATACTCTTTTTTATTTTTCTCATATTGTTTCACACATTCAATGACTTTTGGAGATAGTTTAGTATTTTTATAAGTACATAACACTTACAACTAAAGATTCTTAGTCTTTTAAAATCAGGAGTCATTTTAAAAAGTTTTCAAATGAGAAAATATTTTGTAAAGAAGATGAAGGTATTCTATTTATTAAGTTGAAGCTAAAATGGCTTCGACCTAAATTTTTTTTTGGAATGTCCTTAGAATTGAAAAGGGTTCTAGTGGTTTCTACTATATGTCTATGTTTTCTTTCTACTAACCAATTTTGTTAAGGAGTTATATGGCAAGATCTTTGATGACAAATTCCATTTTATTTCAAGTAATCTTGAAATCATTTGACATATTTTCCTCCTGAATCTGACCCAAGTATAGATAAACCAAAGAAATAATACACACAAATACAGTTATCGCCTACAGGATTACTAACATCAAGCACATATTTTAAGGGTTCTACAGGCCATTATAATTGACAAGCAAATCGAGCAAAAATAATAGTACCTTGTATCAGGTCACTATCCTGTTGGTCCCTCCTAGAAGCTACGTAAACTCGGTCGACTGCCTTCTTCTGCTCTCCTTGATGTTGAGGCTGCTTGCCCTTTGCTATCTGTTCAACTGCTTTCCTCTTATTGTTTTGCTTTTTATAACAAGCATGAACAAAATGATCACCCTTGCTGCAGTAATGGCAAGTGGCAGACACAACAGTGTAAGATTTGCCAACATGAATACGCGTGCACTTCTTGCACCGCTCCTCACTAACAAGTTGTCTATGCTGCTTGCCCTCAGCCCTCACCAATGGTTTCTTGGGAGGCAGTGTGAATCTTTGCTTCTCGTGGAACTTTCTCTTTTGTTGCTACTGACCTCCACTAGACTATTGCTCATGCAATTTCTTCTGAGTCTTCACATACGAAACCCAATCTTCCTCAAGCACAGTGGCCACCTCAATGGCCTTGGTGAGTGTCTCAGGTCCTCGAATCAGTACGTTGGTTCAAAGAACAGACTTCAAACCCTGCATAAACTTTGTCGCTCTCTCTTCTTCGATGATATACACATGTGGGCATAATCGCTCAAGTTCCTTGAACTTAGTGATATAATCTGGCAAAGACATAGCTCCTTGCTGGAGCTTAAAAAACTCTTGTATCTTCTTGGCCTTCTCATGCTTCGAAAAAGACTTTCATGAACTGCACCTAAGTCACAGTCTAACTCTCGAATCTAACCTGGTGGATTGTCTCGCACCATCATAGAGCTTGCTCCTTCAATCGATAGGTGGCAAAGTCCACCTGTTGTTCCTTAAAAACTTAAAGTACATGAAATATTCGCTCCATCTCCTTGACCCAATTCTCTGCAACCATTGGGTCAACTTTACCCTTGAATAATGGGGGGGTCCATGTCCATAAATTTCTTATATCCAACCTCTCCCTCTGCATTCTAATGACGTTTTGCCTGGTTCTGCAAGTTAGCCCCCATAACATCCATAGTTGTCTATTGTACTACCCCAACCATGGTGGCGAGAGTGCCCAAGAGGTCATTCGCCCTCCGTGCCTATGCCATCTGGACAGGAAAAGCAAACACACACATAAACGATTTGTGAGTCCTAGCATATTTTTAGGTTTTAAGCAAACACCATACATTATATAATATTTTTTATATTTCATAACATCACATCATATATGTGCACATCAAATAATCATTTATAACACAGATGCATACCTACGAAGGTGATCTTGCTCGTAACGCGAGGTCACTCTTACCCTTGCTCTGATACCAACTGTAACATCCCTCAAAAATCTTACCTTTCAAAACTTTTTTCAAACCTGAATTTTTGAGAAAATTTAAAATTGTTTATTTTTTATAAAATTTTACACGATTCTCAAGAGTAATGAGTCAATGAGTTCATCTACGATCACATTTCAACCATTCCAAATATTGGACAACCCACTTGAGCGCAAGCGTGAGTGTATATTAGCCACCTAGTATCAAATACAGTACGAAACCAACCTTAGATACAACTCGATTGAGGTTATTACTCTAGGGGATGTCATATATAAAAAATGTGAAAGACGAAATTTATTTAAGGGTAAAAAAAATTAAGAAATTATGTAAAAGTTTGAGATTTATAATTTTAAGAGCAATTATTATATTTAAGAAAAGACAACATTTATAAGAATTCTCATTCCAAAATATTTACAAGTCCTCAATAAGTAAAGATCTACAATAACATGGTTTAATTATTTACAAGTTTATCAAAAACAAAATGATTAGATCCCACAGGGAACATAGTAGGTAAGAGTGGTGCCTCCAAGTGCGCAATAACCCATCCTTCGCTCAGTCCTCCAGGATAATGCATGTAATATTGTAGGGCATTAATCACATGCCCGTAAGAAACCTAAAACCAAACTTGAAGAATACAAATCAAGTTTCTAATGATACATCCAACATGTGATTCTCATCATTTAGAAATGAGGTTTGAGAGAATCCACTACAATAAACATCTACATAGCATTCATTCACATACATGAATAATAATTAAGCAACTTACATATAATTGCACAATATAATTAGGTCAAATCTCATTTGTCCATATTTAGCGTGAAATACACGCACATCAGAATCTCTCTCAAACATAGTGTATGCATCTATAAAGTTACATATGACAAACAGATCGAAGTCTCATTCGACCATTCCAGCATACTTGATATGTGCATACTTTTCAAGTAAATAAGACATAGCAGTCTATGTAAAAATATAAGCATTCACAATCTTTTCTCAGAAAAAGAGTATACATGTCCTTCTCATGGCTATGGTATGCATTTTTATATTTATCAAATCATCATGTTCGTTTTTAAGACGGTTAATGCACTTTAGCATTTAAACAAATAGGGAATAGGCACTTTCTCGACCTTTCTTGTGTGTCTAACACACACAAGCACTTCACGTGCAATAGTCAAGTTCGTGACTTGCATCAACAGGTCAGTCATATAACATTAAATATGTCTTTTTCATTCACATATAAATTCATATGCAATGACATGTAAACATTAGCAAACTCTACGTGTCTATATCTATATGTTTATGCACATGATTCTAAAAAATCTAATGCATTGTTTTTCTTAATTATTTAAACACATCTAATACAATAGAGGGTATAGCCACCCAGAAACAATCATAGGAGTATTTATTATACTATGTATTTTATTCTTTCTCATATGGCATAACTAGGTCTATCCCAAGCGATCAATCCTGCAATGCAATGATTAGGAGATGAACATGGAGTCCTCATACCGGCCCACGCCCGCGTATGTCACTTGAGCTAAAATAAATTAAAACATTTTTTCTTACTCTGCAGAGTTTTTGGCCTTACCCTATGGACCCCCCCCCCCTCCCGGGTAGGCCCCGTCCTCTATACCTCTGTGAGACGGAGGACAAGGCATACATAGTCCTTCAAGTCTCAAAATATTTCACGAGGTTTGCACCACCTTCTCTTCTCAAAGAAATACAAAAGATCGAGACGGACTTAGCCATCTTGTTGAGATCAAGACGGACCCAACCATATCTGAGAGCATGGTTTCACCGACGCCTCAATTGGACCCATGATCACAGAGTTATCTTTATTATTAAGTCATATGTCATATTCTAGTGTCATTATCTCACTGAATAATCTTCTCATGCTCTCATGCATGATTCAATAGTCCAAGCCCTCATGTATGACTCAAACAAATATGCTTTGGTGCATGATACATGCCATGATCCATAAATCATTTAATTCAAATTCATATGCATGATACATTCATTGCATACATGCCATACATCACATGCAATATTTGCACGAATATTTAATTTTAGTCGTGCAGTTATATCAATCATGCATATGCACACATGTACTTGCAAAAGCATTTCATATTTCACTATTTAAAATCATGTTAAGTATGATCTCCTAAACTACGATAAAAGAACACTTTTTTTTTCATACATTCAAATCATGCTCAGTTCACTTCTATTTTATGAAAAATGTTTAGTCTCATATTGATCATTGAGTTTAAAATAAGGGAGGTTGCCTTAGAGGGCAAGGCCCTCAAGGGGCATTAGATTTTGAGCTTGTCAAATGAATTTTGAATATTAAATATTGAATATTGGATTTGATCTTGTTCGATATGGTTTAATCCGGTCTTTGACCTATCCTTTTACCAATCTCCTTTGTGACTTGCAAAAATTCTCATGTCTTGCGTAATTCATTTGCAACTTGCGAAATTTCGTTGTGCCTTGCCAAATTTCTCAGAGTTAGCCTCAACTTATCTACACGTTGGGACAGTTTGTGCACGTGGTAGTTGTATTTGGGGGGTGGATGCCCTTGATGGGTCAGTTACATTGCACTTATTCTGACTTTGTCAGTTACTTTTTATGGTCAAAAAAGGTTGAGTTTATGAGATAAAAAGAGAAAGTGCAAAACACTCTTTGTGTTTTTCTTTGGTTTTTTTTTTTGTGTGGGTTTTATTCCACTCTTTCTACTCTCCCTCACCCTGAAGTTGTTCAGGGTAGTTGTGTCATAGAGGCTAACCTCCCGTGTCAAGGGTGGTTAGTACAGTACAAGAAGGTGCAGACTTGTATCTCAAAAGCAAAGTTGTGCACAACTTTGCTGCACTCAGGTTTATTCCAGATGGGAAAATTGTCCCTATTAAGAAAGTGTCTTGTTGTGCTCCTCCAAGCATCGTTCTCACCGATCAGATCAAAAAGGGTTTCAGATCTCCTACATCGATTGCCATCCGGATCGTGCATAAGAATGCAGAATTTTTCAACACTCTTTCCACGCGAAAAAGTAATCTGGTATGTCAACTGGAGGCTGTGGGTCCCACGTAAATGCATACGGACCTGTGCATTCCCGCGGAATCCACCATTTAACTTTTTGCGGCACGCAAAAGTGCCCGAAGAGTAACAAGATTATAGGGGCGGTTGTTGGATAGGCTCCTCTTTCTGGTGCAGTGATTGATGTTGTTCTTGAGACTATTCACAGCCGTTGGGAAAACAGAACGACCAATAGAATCTCAAGAAAAACTATTTGAATTATTAACCCAAGGTTGCCAATGATGCAGCGCCATGTGTAACAATTTTGATGGCACCTTTCTCCAAAATATTAATCTCTTTTGGATTAATCCCAATGTTCCACCTGCAAATTTCCGAATCGAGTCCAGATCCGGTGCAATATGATTGCACAAAATTTGTGCATTAAGCACCTAATTGCCTGCCATCAGGTCTTGAGACCCACACCTGACAGGCCTGTCCCCAAGATGGAGGGTGATGAGGTGCTTAATGCACAAATCTTTGTGCAATCATATTGCACCTGATCTTTTCACCCTGAAATAGGTCTGGACACATGACTCTGCAATCCCCTTTTTTTGGTCATCCAATTCAAATGAATGTGACAATAACCAAACAGGTATCCGCAATGGAATTGTTTTCACAAATTAAATTTACCATTTTCACTAATCGGAAAAAGAAACAGTAAATTTACACCAAAAAAGCAAGCCTACTCCTGGAATAGTCCCCTTTGGCTTTCTCTAAATAACCTCGTTCAGTTGATTAAGTCTCTTTGAAGGCACGTTAAATTTTCAAAATGTTTTATTATTTTTTATATATGCCAACCTCAAACCCCTCGTGCATGTACAACTTTTTCCTTAATATGCATATATTTTGCAGATGTCTACTCGTTGTCTTTAATAATAGTATCCATTATCTCTGTTATGCCTATGCTTTTGACAATGGTAATGAAAGTCTCATCTTTACAAAAAAAATAATAGTATCCATTAACACCAACGTTGTTAAATGCGATGAGGCGAAGCCAGGCGTTGAGCATGTTATGAAGCGAGGCGTTGAAGCGTAAGCTTCATGATCAAAATAATAAAATATATAATATTAATAAAATAGCACTGGTAAATGGTTTTTTAATATAAATATACATATATGAGTTTGTTATATACATATATGAGTTTGTTTGATAGTTGATTTAGTAAATATAAGGTTTTTGAAGGACTTGAAAAATAAATAGCTCCCAATTTTTTTAAATTATAACCTTGAATTTGTTTCCATCAAAAACGGCCTAAACAAAAAAAAAATCTTAGTGATGCATATGAATATTTTTTTCTTGGACATTTCAAATGCATACATGCAATATGCAATAGAACTATCATGAAACTATAGTTTTTCAGCAATGCACTTTTGCGCACGATCTCTTACTTATATACAGGTATATGTAAATTTAAGTTAGTTATACTAATGAAAGATTTTTAGTGGTTTACCACCACGCAATTAATCGGGAGCTGTTAATGCTATTGAAACTTGCATCAAACATTTAGCTGAAATCATAGTGAGGGCAATCCAAACAGTGTTATATTTGAAATTATTTTAGATAATTATGTATTCAAAGCAATTCCAGAACGCTTCAGGTACTGAGGGTGCACCTCAGTACCTTGAGCGTGCGCCTCGCCTGTGAGGCGTACGCTTCAAGTACTGAGGCATACGCCTCTCACAACACTGATTAACACCCTATATATAGAGAGAGAGAGATGAAAACCTGACCACTAAAAAATATGCCAAACATACCCACTAGCTAGTGGTGCATTTGCAACTTCCGGCAAAGATTCTGTCCAATTTCGGCAGAATCCCGATGAGCCAAGTATTTTTTGGCATACTACACGTCAAGATCTTTCCAATGGTGGTTTTGGATTGACGATTGGAGATACTTCATGATGTAACCTGTTTTATCGTACTCGAGCCTTGCATAGTTACAGTCTTATCGAGATCGGGTTTTTCAGCGGCGTCCAGC
This sequence comes from Nuphar pumila, assembly GCF_984573655.1. Taxonomy (NCBI): domain Eukaryota; kingdom Viridiplantae; phylum Streptophyta; class Magnoliopsida; order Nymphaeales; family Nymphaeaceae; genus Nuphar; species Nuphar pumila. The sequence continues at coordinate 20,378,964 of NC_143250.1, forward strand.
AACCCCTGATGATGCACCAACTATCGTTGGCATCCCTACCTCACCATGATCCCAAAACCTTTCTGCGCTCATCCAGTCAACCGGCAGACTGGTGCCAAGTGGTGCATTTGATCACAGGTGGGTTCAAGTTTTAGTGGGTAGGTTTGACATGTTTTTTAGTGGGCAGGTCTTTATTCCTATCTCTCATTATATATATATATATATATATATATATATATATATATATATATATATATATATATATATATATATATATATATAAAGAGAGAGAGAGAGAGAAATGTGTAGCTTTCAAAGCATGTAGCATCTGGATCCCTTTAAAAAGTGTACTCATGTGTTTTTTTTTTAATTCGAACTTGTAGATGTGTTTATCGTTACTTATTCATTAAGGGTGTATTTGAATTGTGGACGTGCATGAACAAGACCCGTCGGGGCATCCATGCACATTCGCAGACAGGACAGGCTGCCCATCCACACGCCCCAAAAAAACTTTTTTTGGTGTGTTCGTGATTGTCGGTCCGCCACTGTTCTGTGTGGGGACACAGAGCAGTGGCGGATGCTGTTTTGGCATCCACCTGTCCCACGTTTGTGTGGGCTTGCAGACATGCGTAGGGCCTGCACTCGGTGCATCTCATGGACAGGCATTCAAATGCCCCCTAAAAATCATGTTTTGGACTGAATCAAATTTACAAGAATTCTTGTTTTTTAGTTAATAAGTTTTTTGTATATTATGAACCGTTCAATTTTTCTGTTAAGCTAAAACTAATAAACGTGAAAATGTTTAAACTAATACATGTTTTCTACTAAATAAAGCATGGACATACACATTTAGATTAAGCAAAAAAATGCATGCAAATATGCTTTTTAAAGGGATATGGGATGGTCTGGAAGATACACATCTCTCTCTATATATATAAGGTTATGTATTAGTAATGTCACCATTACATACAAATGCCTTTGGATATCCCATTCAAGAGTTCTTTTTATCCAATTTGACCTCATAAATGGATTCATCATGTTCAAAATAGTGGGAACTGGCTTTTGAATCACGTTTTTTCTATGAAAACACAAATTTTATAACATGAGAAAGTGAAATCCTATTTTTCGATGAAAACACAAGTTTATAACATGAGAAAGTGAAATCCTATTTTTCAATGAAAACACTATTTTTTAAGCCTTATAAAATCCTACCTGTGTCAAAATCAGATTATTCAATAGAGGTTGGCATGTACAGCACATTGTAGCTAAGTGAAATATGTAGATCACATATTTAAGATTAGTTTCATAAAAACAACCAAAAATGGAAAAAACAAAAAAGAAGGCATTTATAGGTAATAGCGAAAACAGCATATATATATATATATATATATATATATATATATATATATATATATATATATATATATATATATATATATGTGTGTGTGTGTGTGTGTGTGTGTGTGTGTGTGGTGGGGGGGGGGGGTATCTGGTACACATGAAGGTATAGAACTATTGAGTAGAAATTACTCTTTTCTTCAAAACTGGTCAATATTTTGTAGACCAAACGTTATAGATGTTATCTACATGGTTTGTTTAGTAGAAATGTGTTTTAAATCACGTGATTATGACAAGTAAGCAGGTCTTTAAAGGAATTCAGAAATCAATAGCCCACAATATATAAAAACTTTGAATCATGTTTTTACATCGAAAAATATGATCCAAGGCTTGATACTTGGCAAACAAACCATGTTGAACGCATCTATGTGGTTAGATTGAGTTGATACAACTTGTGCATGTGATTTCTAACAATATAGTTTCTTACCTTTCTTCTTAGTACCAAATATTTTCATCTTTCTCTCTCTATATATTTAGGTAAATATTAGGTACTAAAAAAGGTACAAAACTATTGAGTATAAATTATTCTTTTCTTTAAAATTGTTCGATATTTTGTAGATCAAATGTTATAGATGTCATTGCTTCTTTAGTACAAAATATGTTTGGAATTCACATGTTTATGACTAGTAAGAAGCTTTTTAAAATGAAAAATGACCATATTGTATGGCAAAATTTATGTGTTTTTTGAAAATGCCCCACAATTTATGAAAAATAACAGTATTATACGACAAAATAATGTGTTTTAAAAAATGCCCCATAATTTACCAAATTAGCCGAATGAACAATATCGCAGGTTACCAATTTTTTCTTACCGGTTTTACCTCTCTTATGTGTGAATTTACGATTTTCACAAATCATGATGCTAAAATAATACACTCACAGAACTCATCAACAAAATTGCATCAGAGGTTGAGATATTACATAAAAGTTAACAAAATTACAAACAAATTGCTAACCTCATGACGAGTGTAGTGTGATCAACAACGAAAATCATAAAATTTGCAAAAGTTTGATAATTATGAAATTGCTGATGAGTATAATGACGTATTGTAAAACTATAAAAATTTGTGAAAGTTTGATATTGCGATTTTTTTTTTAATCGCACACGTATTACAAAATTTCATCCCATATAATGATGCTTTGTTTCTCAACTTCTTTTTTTTTATCTGAATGCCCTATTTATAAAACACCTAGCGTTCTTATGGTCCCCAATCCATCTGACGATCTTCCAGCAACATTTCGACAACATTCAAGCGAATATTCTGACGGTAGCAATTTTGCAAAAATCCCTCATGGGCAACGGTTCATCGGCAATGGTTCGCCGGTGGTGGAAGTCCTCGAATTTTGGCCCTCCTCCAGCGAGTTTTCTAGAGAATCTCATACGAATATTCTGGTAAAAGCATCAACAACAACTTCATCGGTGTCCCTCAATCAAGTTTTTTTTATAAAGTTACTCACGATTAGGTTTTCTGGTAAACTAGTTTTTCAGTGTTGTTTTTCTAGTATAAAAACATATTTTTTTTACTGTTATCATTTTTTATTATGAGATGGCACCAAAGTTTGTTGCATGTATATTATCCAGTTGTTATCGATAAGGCTAGCCAAGCTTTTTTCAATTTTGCATGTAAAGGTGTTATAGGTTTTTGCATATATATTATTGAGTTTACTGTTGTTATCATAGGAATTGAATTTTTTATTACGAGATTACACCAAAGAAGAGAAAAAATACACAAGTTACACATGCCAACATAAAGAAGAAAAGAAACAATAAGCAGAATCAGCCTAACAAGCAGAATGAACATGAAGGACCTATAGCATTTGATAGTTATGTGGTGTTTCATAAGACATATCTTGATAGTACAATAGGCTTGCCACTTTGATAGAGACATCATGCTCCCACACCAAAAATCTGGTTGTCAGATCTTCTCCACCAAAAATGCAGCCTCAACGATCTGCAACATAAAAATTGGCGCTCATCCAAGCAGACATATGCAATTTTAACTAATGAGTTACTAAAAATTTCAAATTGACCCACAAGTGCAGCTGAATCTGCTGAAAAAATTAATGATATTATGGCCAAATATTTGACTCCTATCCCAGAAGCATCAAAGGAAGGAGAGGGGGACTCATTGGTGAAGCAATTTAAGCCATTGGCTCAAAGTGAAGTTGTTGTCAATGCCGATACCCAGCTTGAACAAGATGGAGACATGGCCCATTGCCCTAAAGTAGTTAATTAAATAATTCATGACACAATAAAGGATAAGAAGAAGGATTATCCCACTATGTTTGAGTATAAATTGAAAGACTGGTATGATGGTAGCAAAGACATTAATAGAGAATCCATGGTTGATGTACACATGAATGAAGAGGGAGATAAGGTCCACATCCAAGAGGAAGTTGGGATACAATAAGTACTATTGGGGCAAATATAGAAAATTATTGTTTAAGGGAGATGCATAAGTCTCAAGGTGCTCTCATCGCTAATTTGCAAAATTACATCAACGAGCTGTTAGAGTGATAAATTTTGTAGTGTATAGTAATTAAACTTATATATTATTAAAATTTGTTGTCTATTAATTGATTAATTAAACTTTATATATTATTGAAAATTTTTATGTGTATTAATTGATTAATTAACCTTTATACATTATTGAAGTTATTTGAATGTTGTTATGTATATTAATTAATTAAGGCAATTGAAGTTGTTTATGAATGAATTGTGTATATAACAAGGAATAAAGTTGTTTGATTCTTGTTATTTGAGGAGAATCAATTATGTATATAATAGAGAATGAAGTTGTTTGAATCTTATAAGTTGTTGGATATGTGTTGTTTTTGTAATAGGTGACTGATTTGTTTATGAGAATCATTTATGTATAATGTGTAAAAAAAGTATGAAATGAACATATGTTTGTAACTGGTGAATTTTTGCACGAGAAAGAAATTTTGCAAGGTACATGCAAATTAACTTTTATTTTTTTTAAATCAGAAAGGAAATTCACAACATACGAATTTTTGTTCAAACTTGTTTAAATCAAAAGGAATGAATGAATGAAAATTTGCACTTACCTTGCGAATTTTCTTTCTAATTAAAACATGATGATAAAGTTTATTTATATCGATTATGTGAATGATTTAGCTGCTTGTGAATTTATCATAGAGAAATAGTAGTGAGTTTGAGCAAACCAATGACTAAGTTTGCCAATTAGCCATATATTTTTGGTAGATGATTCATTATCCAATGTGACTCTTAGTAGAGTTGATTAGGCTAACCGCTTAATTGGATGTCTAAGGGCCACAACCAAAAGTAAAAGATTCTTTGATCAGAAAAAAATTAACCCCTTATATAGTATCATTGTATGATGCATCTAATTCATGTTGTATTTTAGTATATATGGTAATTTTACATCTGAAATCCCAACAAACTAACAACCTCAAAATCAAATTGAAGATACCTGAGCCAACTACAAAAATACAAAAAAGAGGGTCATTGATTCATTGCTTCATTATGGCACCCATGACAGCTCAAAGCTCCTGTGACCTTTCATCACCATCTGACACCTCATTATCCGATGTCATTTCTACAATCTCAAGGGTTAGGGTATCCTCTCACTTCGATTCTTCATCAACTTCGATTATTGTAAGCTCAACCCTATTTTTCTTTCACTCTTCATAGATGATCCTTCTTTCACATTTATAGAGTGTTATCATTCGACGCATAACTACTATTATAGTAGCCTAAAAAAAAGTCACTCAGTAAACATGTGACAAATATCACAGAAAAAATTATAAAACATGAACACATAGCATGGTGTACCTGTGTGAAATTTAATGGTTTGCCTAATCCTAAGTATTGCATATACAAAAGGACACATAATCATGCATGTAACATTCATATACCAAGTGAACAAACATGCACAAAATGAGTTAACAAACATGTACAAAAGTAATTACTCATTTGATTGCTTAGGAATGTCTTACACAAAAGTGGTTGACCATTCTGCATAAATATCGCAACCAATCCATCCATGAAAAAAATAAACCTGCAACACAACATTGAACCAAATGGAAACTTGAACAAAAGAAACACAATATTGGATAGGTAATAACATTGTGTACCATCTTTGTTGTGTTACTATCAACAAGTTTTGTAATTCCCATTGAATTATACAACCTTAACTTCTTTGCCTTCATATTCATCTTTCAAAGAACCCAGTGAAAATTGCCTCAATTGACAGGAGTCAAGATCTGCAACATAAATTGATTTTAAGGTAATTGTGCAGTTTGAATTATATGTTATGTAAGTGTATACCTTGTCACATTTATAGAACAAATATGGCACAGGGTTGGGCTCCAAGCATAAGCGTGCCCCGTCTTGATATAGGGGAGTTTTGAACATTTGTTGTGAATTTCAATGTTTACTGATTAGTTTCTATTAAAAAGAAGAAAAGAATAGAAACATTGCTTTATAGACTCACATAGAAGTACGGGGTCATGTAAATGGTCTTTGGCAAAGCGTATCCTTCTGCTATTTTTTATGTAAAAACTAGTAAGTTTAAGTATGAATCTTTCTAGGTGTTCCATCAAATAGGTAAATACACTCATCTTATTTTTAAAAGAATTCATGCATGATCAAAACAAACAAACACACCTAAAAAAACTTAAAAAAGTACTTACTTTACATATCAAAAAAGTTCCTTTGAAAACTAGTAGCACTTCACTATATTTTGGTTGGTCCTCTTTAGTATTAGCCACCACAATTGTGTCGGGTGACTGGTCATTGACTGCTTTTCTTTATCCTTGTTTAGACATCGCGAGCTACCTATGATTTAAAAAAAAGTTTAATAAGTGCATTCAAATAAGAAAATTTGCAAACTCCATGATGCATATTGGTACTAACTTTTATAGGTAGATATATGCAAAAATCCCTAAAGATCGTAAACCTTAAACAATGAAACATACATAAGCATAATAAGTTTACCACAACAACCAAATAAAACTAATAAGAAACTATATTACATGCGAAAATCTTAAGAGATCATAAACTCTAAATGGTAAATTTGGTGACAAATATTACATGTTTAGATAAGGTAACATCCACAACAACGAAACACACATAATAAGTCCATAGCAACAATCAAACAAAAAGAAGAGGAAACTATGTTTTAAAGAAAAAAAGAAAATACAACAAAACATACATAGTATGGAACTCACCTTAATAGCTAACCAGAGAAGTGAAGAAGAAGGAAACTGCAACCTAGTACGAGGTGGAGCAAACAACTTTCATAGGAATGGCCAAAAGGGTTGGGGTTCTAGAGGTAGGAGGATTGAGGTTACCGCTTTTTCTAGATACAAATGAAAAAAAGAAAAAAAAACCTAAATGTGTTATTTATATGGGACAAAATTTTGCAATCCAAAGTAATTTTGCAATACGCGTGTGATTCGAATAAGAAATTATGCAATATCAGACTTTGACAATTTTGTAATACTTCATGTGATACTGGTAAGCAAATTTGTAATTATCAAACTTTCATAAATTTTATAGTTTTTGTTGGTGATCACATGAGACTTATCACGAGCTTCGCAAATTGTTTGTAATTTTGCAAACTTTTATGTAATATTGCAACCTCAAATGCACTTTTGTTGACGAGTTCCATGACTGTATTATTTTAGAGTCGTGACCTGCAAAAATCGAAAATTCGCACCTAGGAGGAGTAAAACCAGCAAGAAAATTTTGGTAACTTACAATATTGTCCATTCAGCGAATTTGGTAAATTATGGGGCATTTTCGAAAATGTGTCAATTTTGTTGTATAGTATGATCATTTTTTGCATACTTTACCAAATTCGTCGAATAGACAACATCATAGGTTCTCAATTTTTTTGCTAGTTTAACCCTCACAAGTGCGAATTTTTTATTTTTGCACATCATGATGCTAAAACAATACAACAATAGAACTTCTCAACAAAATCACATCGAAGGTCGTGATATTAAAAAAAGATTGCGAAATTCCAAACAATTTGTGAAAGTCGTGCCGAGTTTCACACGATCACCAAGGAAAATCATAAGATTTTCAAAAATTCGATAATTGTGAAATTGCGGATGAGTATCACATGAATTATTATGAAATTATATTGCAAAATTTCTTAGTCGAATCACACCCATATTTCAAAATTACTTTTTCTTACAAAATTTTATCTCATATAAATGCACGTTTGGGTTTTTCTCTTCATCCCATATAAATTTTGTCACACATTGTACACAAATGATTCTCATAAACAAATCAATCACATGTTACAAAAACAACACATATACAACAACTTATAAGATTCAAAAAAACTTTATTCCCTATTATATACACAATTGATTCACCTCAATAACAAGAATCAAACAACTTTATTTCGTGTGCTTCGGTGATATTATGTAATTATGTCATGCAAGACGCCCTATTGATATTAAGACTCAACCATCTTCAATCATTTATATCCTCATCGTCACGTGTTTGTCTCAACATTATAGCACATGAAAATTTAAAAAAAAGTTACGTCTCAAGGGCCTTCTAATAGATATGTGCTCCCATATCTAAACCTGTAAGGCCTGATCAATACAAGGATTAGTACCATGTGAACAATTTATAGATAATGAATGCAAAGAAATATCAAATAGGAAACATGAAAAAATGAATACCTCTAACAAAACCAAAACGCATGCAATATTTTTTCTATCATTCTTGCACTCAAACAAACCTGCATACATGTGTGCAAGAACGACAACTCGCCAAGCATATTTATCGATGGAAGTCGATGGTTGCAGCAATTCCAAGTATAATCCATGGATTGTCTCCCCCCCCCCCCACAAATCGATGAATAAGCATGCACCAAAAAAGTAGAGCAAGACTACTCTAATATCGTTCTGTGGATTCTTTCTGCCCTTTCCTCCAAAAGTTGACACCTGCTTCCCACTAGAACTCTTGTCAATATAAAGCCATGGTGGTTCCTCAACCATGATAACTTGACTTCAACATTATCCCATGCCTCATCATCCACATCTATGAGGACATGACCCAAATCCTTGAATGACCTCCAGCGATGACTAGTCACTGGCTTCCCATGGCACTTCAATCAGATAATTTATGTCACGTCCTCCAACGTAATTGTTATCTCAATGTCTTTAAAGATGAAAGTGTTTGAAGACGGACTCCAAAACTGCACAATAGAATCTATGAGACTGTAGTCGATGTTCCATGGGGTGATCTTCAAGAATTTTTGAAAATACATCTGATCCAGCAAATCCTTATGGGACTCTGTTAGCACTATAAACCACAAGTGTGCTTTGTGTCAGAAGTATTAGTGCACGGGGATTAATAGAGGTTTTTAACAGGTTCGAAATATCAAATGAGTATAAAAAGTTATAAAACTTTTCAGATATAAACTAGACACATAGAGGAAGAAAAATCTTTTTACGGATTTGAAAAATGATCTTCCGTTGGGGAGATATGAGTCTTACAAAATGAAATAAAAACCTATGTCACTCAAATAAGGCAGACTGATAGGGGTCTGGTTTTAGATCCAAATGAGGTATCAAATGACCATAGAAATCGCTGAAAATTTACAAGAATAAACTAGACTTCATAACGAAAACACCACTTTTTACGGATTTGAAATCCGATATCTGGTTAGGGAGATATGACCCTGACAAGTTGGTCCTAATTCAGATAGCGATTTGTATCACAAATCGTTGTAGTGTTTAGCGATAAACACTACAAATCTCTATAGCGATGTCCAACAACACTATAAATCGCTGTGGGTCTCGTTAGAGACTCGAAAGCACTATAAATCATAGTTAAAAGACCGAAAAATACTACAAATCATTGTGGGGCTCGTTGGAGACCCCAAAGCACTATAAATCATAGTTAAAAGATCGAACAACACTATAAATCATTGTGAGGCTCGTTGGAGACCAAAAAATACTACAAATCATAATAGAGACTCATTAGAGACTCAAAAAAATCATAACAATAATTTGCTGAAGAATATTGCCAATCAAATAAGATTTGTTGAAGAAGTGCTACAACAGTCATGATATGGAGGCCAAAATCAGAACATTTATAAAATCTGGATACAAGGTTCTGGTATTTAATCAAAATAAAATAATAATTGACCATGAAAAATTCTGAAAATTTACAGGGATGAACTAGACACATAAACAAAGAGAACCCGTTTTACAGAATTGAAAAATGATCTTCCATTAGGAAAATAAAATTCAAACAAAATGGATCAAAATCTGAGTCGTTAAAATGACACAGGGTGAAAGGGTTATGGTTTTTGACCCAAAACTGGTACGAAAACACCATAGAAATCGCTGAAATTTGGTATAAACAAACTAGATTTAATTTAGAAAACAACCCTTTTTACGGATCAGAAAAATCATCTCTGGTTAGGGAGAAATCACTTCCGCAAGTTGGTCCTGATTCTGCTAAAATCCTGACGGTGCAAAATAACAGGTTTTGAATCTCGATTTTTAAAGTGAGTCAAACAAACCCAGAATGATCTGATTTTTAGTGGAGAGCATGAAGACATATGCATGAAGTTGCAGTAAAAAATTCAAGTTAAAATGAGCTCTGGTTACATACAAATCGATAGATCTAAAATGCACAAGAATTCAAAGTATAATCTAGAAAGCAACTGAATATGATGAAAGCAAACTGCACATGCGTGGATGTTCAAAAATGAGATCTAATGCCTTAAAATATGAATGGATAAAAACTTTGAATCAGACTCCACAACTCTTCAAGTTGAATAATGCTACCCACGCTGGGAGGAGCCCCCAAACCCCCCTCCTGTAAGGGCAAAAACTCTAAATCAGGTTCCACAACTCATCAAGTTGAACGATGCTACAGTTAGTGTGCAGGTCAGTCGGTGTTTGATGGAGAAATGTTGGATCGTTTGTTGGATGTGCACAGAAGTAGAGAGAGAAGGGAGAGAGAGTGAGATGAGGTTTTACCCCTCTCTTGTAAGGGTAAAAACTCTGAATCAGGATCTACAACTCATTTAGTTGAATGATGATACCCACGCTGGGAGGAGCCCCCAAACCCTCCTCCTGTAAGGGTAAAAACTCTGAATCAGGTTTCACAAGAGTCAATGTATAGGTCAGTCGGTGCTTGATGGAGTAATGTATGATCTTCTAATGGATGTGCACAGAAGCATAAATAGAAGGGAGAGAGAGAGTGAGAGGGTTGATGTTCATGGCCTCCTCCAGGGGAGATTTCTTTCTCGGATAATCCTGCAGTGCAGAGACTTGGTCTTAAATAATCATCTTCGGGGCACTTAAGTCTTTACAACCACTCCGTTTCAAGAACCGTCATTTTTTTTGCACCAATGGAGAAGAGGGTACTTAAGTCTTTGCAATCTTATCAAACTCCAACGCTAATTAATGCTGACAAACATGGGGATACGAGACGCACATGCTTACATACGTGGTGCTCTTTGGGACCCCCGATCATGAGATGTAGCTAACTGCCCTGTTCGGGGGGGGGGGAACATATAACCTGCTTCGGCCAGATAGGGGAGGAGAGAGATACTCATCGGACAGTGTGAGAGTTGGAGACACAAAGGTTGAGAGAGAGACAAAGTCGGGTGAGGAGGGGCGCTCTTCGTGACCCCTAGTGGGTTGGGCCCAGATGGTGCCCGCTCTGACCCGGGGCATCTCTTTAGAGTTTTGCGTTAGAGTGGATACTACTTACCCTAAGCCGATACCACCTTAAGGGGGTTCCCAGGTCAGGGTGGGCACGTGCCCACCATGTGGCTCAGCCACTCGACACATGACATGGTATTCTAATATACAATGTGACATCGCATGAGATGTGTCTGACACCATTTGTATTACTCTAATGGTATTTGCATATATAAAACTATGAAAATGCATATATATATATGTATATTAAATATTTATGAAACTGAATTCTTGTGAAGGGCAAGCATTTTAGATTTACCAATGATTAGCAAGTAACCTCAAAACTTGATTGGAAGGCTAGTTAATAAGAAAAAAATCAAATCCACAATAACCTCTCAACCATGATAAGGAAGTAACATTTAAACTAAACATAATAAATACCTCAATGTAGTCCATAGTAATTCTTCAATTGGTAAAGGCTCAACCTCGAGTCCATAATCTTCTTTTAAGCCATATTACTAAATTAAATAATCTTTTGCTTTTTGTTAATACAATGAAGATCAAAGGCACTTTAATATATATATATATATATATATATATATATATATATATATATATATATATATATATATATATATATATATATATATATATATATATATATATATATATGTTATGTTAATGGTTGAAAAAAAAAGAGTAAGCTGAAATACCGTGCAGCTCCTTTTGCAAACGGTTGATAACTTCGGAGTCTTATATGCAATGCAATTTTTTTTTTTTTTTTTCATAATGGTCATTCTACAATACTCGATTTTGTAAGTGCCACGTAAAAAAAATTGTGAGAAGGTCCCAAACAAGTTTCCCTTCTCTCTCTCTCATCATCAGGGGAGTGAGTTTGGTTTGGTTCAGAAACCAGATTTGGACCAGATTTTCAGGTATGGTATCGAGTCCCCGGACCTAGGTCTAATCAGGTTTATTATAAAAGAAATCATACCCAAACCCGATAAAAACTACATGAACTGATAAAATAATATCTTTTATTATTTTTACATTAAAAATTTATGGGTCATAATCGAAACTCGGGGTCGAGGCCAGGTCTAGTATAAAATTTCACAAACTATACCTGGACCCATGTATTAATAGGACCTTCAGATCCTGACCCAGGTCTTAATCGGGTCTCCTTATTTGTCACAATACCCAGACCCTATAGAGTTTTGTCCTAGTCGGTTATGGGTAAACCAGGCTCTTTAGGGTATGTTTGATGGCTTTAACGAACAAAAAGAACATAACAGAACATTGGTTTTGTTCTGTTTTAAGTCCAACATTTGTTTAGACTATACTCAAATATTGTTCCAAATATCCGTTGTTTGATGACGATGTGCAAACAACTTGGACAATAATGGATAATGGGTCAAATTACTTCATTTTGGATTATACGACCCAATCTGTCAACCATTTTACATGTTTTAATAAGTTTATGATGATTTTTTACATGAATATGTATCCAATTACAAAATTATATTTAAAATCATGAATTTTTGCCTTGAATGTGGATTTAAAATTAGATTTTTGCCCCAAATATGGATCTTGAATGGGACTTTTGCCCTGAATATGAATTTTTGCTCCAAATAAGGATCTCAAATTGGATTTTTGCCCTGAATATGGATCTTGAATTAAAAATTTGCCCCAAATATGGATTTTTGTCTCGAATATGGATCTCAAATTGGATATTTGCATTGAATATATATTTTTGCCTAGAATATGGATCTCAAATTGGATTTTTGCCCTGAAGGCTAGAAATAATAAGCTTTACTAATCATTAGAGAAGCTGAAAATCAGTCAAATGAAAATTATCTCTATCAAAAGCTTGGTACATTTTAACAATTGATAATGAACAAGTAAATTTTTTATTTCCAGAGAACTATCAGCATGTCTGTCAACAAACCAGAACCTTCCCTCTAACCTTAGAACTGTTCAATGAGCACTCTAAGCAAAAGCTGCGGCAGATTAAGCCTAAGTGAATATGAGATACTTTCAAAATTTGAGACAAACGAGCAATCATTAAGGTATATTGTTTTCCAAGTCACCTTGACTGGTAAGGAGTGAAGTAACCGGCAAATGTATCTGAAGCAAACATGATCATTGCAGGCACATTCATATTGTTGACACTGCCACATAGTGACAAAAGTTTTTATCGGCAATTTCTAGTTTTTCAAAAACTTGCGAGAAATTGAAAAAAAATTCATAAATCTCGCATTTGTTTCGACAAAATCTTGGCAATAAAAAATGTAATTAAAAAATATAAAAAATATTTTTTATAAGAAAATATTGATAAAAATATTTTAAAAATAAAAATACATGATTTTTTTCACGATAAATAGCCATTTAAAACGTAAATATTGCGTTTAAATCGTGGTATTTATGTTTTTTCATAAATCTCTTGATATTTTGTAAATCTCGTGAGAAATTGCCGTTTTAAACTTTCAGGCAATTTTCTAGCGGTATTATCGCGAGATTTTCATAAATCTCACGATATTTGTCACTATGCACTGCCACTCTCACCCTGCACATTGAAAAAGTAAAAATTTGTAAAAAAATTAGGCAAATGTTAATCTACATAAGGTAGATACATAAGAGGATACTTCACCTGAATCGTAATGTCGTCATCAAGAACGATTGCGGAGCTTTATGAAAAACAAATGTACGCTTGGTGGTAATTCAGTGGCTGAATTATAGTAAAGATGATAGGCTTGAAGCTAAATGCACTAAAGAAGAAAATTAAGAGAAATAAAGTAACCCAAATACCGATCAAACTAACAGCCCAAAACTTGACTGTCATGACCAAAGGAACGTGCATTTTTTGCAATACTGAAATCCATAGAAGGTTCGATTCCATCTCCGCGGCAGTGAAATCCATGAAAGGGAGTACCGCGGTACCCCATTCTGTGACATTCAAACGCCCCCTAAGTGTTGACAGCCCACATAATAGCAGCAGTAGTGTTTGCTTCCAAGAGCAGAAGCACTTGCTAAACACTGTAGTGTTTAGCAAAAACAGTGTTAACATCCAACATGTACGCTAGGATCCATTGACACACAACACTTTATAAAAAATGCTAGGTACTTTAAGAAGCAAAAGCAGTGTTAACATCCAGCATCTACGCTAATAAGCAGAAGCACTTTCCCACAAACACCCATATGTATACTAGGTACTTTACAGTAGGAACCTGGCTGCCTGTGACAGATGTGATCCATTGGCACACAACACTTGATAAAAAATGCTTGTAACTATGGCATTGAGACTGACCAAATCACAGAAATCTTGCTTTTGGATCTGAGAATTCAAATCTGTTGATTTATAATACAATTTTCACCCTGATTGGACGCATAATGAAATTCATAATCCTTAATTGTTTTGTGTTCTCAAGTGTTGTGTAAACCCTGTCTCAACGAGCAAAGGACAATGATAAACTTTCTCATAGATGATTCTGATTTCCTTGACATCATTCCTCGCTTCTGCTTTCTTTGTTCAGGTAGTGTTAGAGACCTTTCTGATTTACCGTGCTAATATTTTAACAATATTTTTGATGCGTCTGTCAGGAACAACTACTGCAAAATCTAGCCATGAGGATCTATTCAGCATAAGCCTAATTGATTACCTCATTGATGTACATACAACTACGCCAACTGAAAACATTAGTACAAGCAGCAATGATATACCTGAAGTTGATCTGTTTGTTGATGCAAGTTTTGTTTCTGCATCTCCTAGCGTAGATGCTGGATCAGCTTCTCATTCCCTGGTCAGATAATCATTGTTTGCAGAACACTTTAATAGGATGAGAACCATTAGACTGTAATCTTTTCAAAAAATAATGTGGGAGCAGTAATATACACTGCAACTGGGAAACCAAAATCAAAACAATAACTAAAAGAATACACTATAAATAACAGAACTTTATTGTTCATAGCTACATTTTCTTTCTTTAACCTAAAAATGCCAAATCTCCTATTTGATGTTGAATGCTGTAAACTTTTTCAACATAAAGAGACCAAAAAAAGAAAAAAGTAAAATAGATCCAAGGGCCATGGTGGAAAAACAGGATGACTATATATAGCAACAAGCAAAGATGAATCCCCAACCAACAGAACTTCACAACAATCTAAAGATCATATTTCAGCAGATACTGCTCATGGTACCATATGCAACAAACTCCTTGACCATCGCAACTTCAGTGTGGTGCTTCCCGTTTCCTCTACACGCACATGCAATGAGTTCCTTCTCTCTTCTCCTAGATGCTAACTGGCAAGCCAAATTTTATGGGACGCTGACAGGATGAGGAACAACTTAGATGCTAAGTTTGCAAGCCTGATTCTCTACCGATACACCAACAAGCAAAACAGCCTCTAGATGCTAACATGGCAAATCAATAATCCTAATGGTCTGAAATGCATGGCCTTCCACCAAACATGGATCTAGGATCGGAAGTGCCCTCATCTGATGATGCATTCATCTCTGTGAGATCAATTCTACAAATTCAATAGAAGGATGTGGAGAGTTTTAAAACTAGTGTTTTCAGCATCAAAACACAACTTCTGAGAAAAATGGTAACTCAATCATTATGTACCATGTTGAGATACTAACGAAGACAGGCTTACTGATTTTTCTCCACTCAATTCTCGTTTAACCAACTTCAGTATTTCCATAATATGTCATAAGAAGCTACTTGAATGAATCAAGATTCCTAAATAACGAACTTGATTTTTTCTTTTTCACCTTAGACAAATGAGGCATTCCAAAAATGATTGGCAATTTTACAAAATATAACACAGCGATGAGGGAAAAGCACTTACACCAGGGTAATACTTTAAAACTGGAGAGTAGTGATCGAGTGCAAAATATAACTTCTCAAGAAGATTTAATAAAGAATCAACTTCATCGCCCAGAAGATCAACCTGGATTCCAAACAAAACTTGCATAATAGTATGCTAAACATGCGGACATTCAAGAATTGAAAATAATGAATTAATCTTGTTATTCCTTTCAAACAAGGAAAAAAAAAGATACCAGAATGTGAAGATTAAATTCATAAAATCAACAATTAATAGATGTTTTAAAACTGGGTACATCATGAGCCTGTAAATGGAAGGTGGGCATAACTTTCCAAAGAAATTCTACATGTTATGCTTATTTCATAGCATCTTGAACTTGAAATATGGGGCAAAAATCCTCCAAAACCTGAAACCCCAAAATATGCAACAAAATGATCATAGATGCTAGCGTCCAGCTTTCCAAATACTGGGTATGGTATAGGATACTTGACACCATGTAATGTTGGTTTACCATCATACGGCTAGTAAGCAACAGTGACTGCTTAATTCAGGACTCTCTGGCATCATCCAAAGATTACAAAAAATTTCATGAAATGCGAACTCAAATGCGATTTCGATTTTCCTACTTGCCGAATAATCCCAGAAAAAGAAATGAAAGATAACCACAATTTCTAACATGAAGTTTCAAATAAATATCCAAAAAAATCAAGGAAAAAAGATGAGAACAACTCCCCAGAAATTTACAACCATACCTTTGAAGAAGGAGGTCCCTCCTCCGCAGAGAAAGGATCAAATCGAGATTTTTCCAGCAGGAAGCAGGAGGGGTGTCTTGACTCTCTCTGGAGGCCGGAGAACCGGAGAGAGGGGATTCTCCAGTGCCATCCTTGACAGTTTCCAGCCCAGTCGATCTCGCCTGTTTTCGAGAGGCGTCTTCTGCGCCGGATGGAGAGTCCCCCTATTTTCGGTGGGTCACCAAGCCTGACGCCTCCCCGATGGTCTGCTCGTCGATGATTGTAGAGGAGGAGGCGGCGGAGATGATGGACTGGGAGGAGCCAAGCTCGAGGTTGAGGGCATCGAAATCTCAGTCGACGTCGCTCAAGGAGCGGGCACGCATCGAGACTTTCGTTCCTTTCGTCCCTGTTACTTTTGTAACAAGGGGAGGGTGGTGGAACTAAAAACCCATATGCATAAGGACGCCCCTCAACATCCTTTCCAAACGACTCCCTCTCTCTCTCACACACACACACCATTATTCCCAAACAGGTGTATCTCTCTTCTTAAAACAAAGCCGCCAAATTATCAGATGTTTACAGAAAGTCACCCAACGTTTTGACTATTACATTTAGCCGCCACTTTTCCATTTCTGTTTCAAAGATATGCTTACAAGTACAACCATAAAACAAAAACCATTAATCCGACCTTTCTTTACTCAAACAGTCAAACTAAATGGCTAAAACGCCTTCATTATTGAATCCTTTAACGAAAGAAAATTAGTCAGAGTTTTTTTTTTTTTGAGAAGAAAAAAAGGGACCAAAAACGATGGACAAAAAAGAGTTATCTTACACTTCAGCCGGGTATTTGAAATAGATACTGACAAACAAAAAAAAAGCCGACTAAACGTAAAAATTGAAATATTAGGCACGATTTCTGTAAATATCTGATATTTTATGCGTCTCTTTTTGTAAATTTCCCCCGCTCTCCGCCTCCGTATAAAACGGCGGGCGTTTTTCTTCCCGGGGAAGGAGGAGGAGGAAGCAAAGGGCGAGGGAATGGCAAACCCTCCGAAGGCATGGAAGGCCGAGTACGCCAAGTCGTCTCGCTCCTCCTGCAAGTCCTGCAAGAAACCCATCGACAAGGACAAGTTCCGCCTCGGCAAGATGGTTGCCGCTACCCAGTTTGACGGTTTCATGCCCGTACGAACCCCTTTTTCTTCTTGTTATTGTTCTTCTTCTTCCGACTCAGTCTCTAGCCATGATGCACGTTGATGGCTTCTCTTTGTCTTTTCCCTCCGATCAAAACCGCTGTTCGTTCTGGCTTTCGATCTGTTCTACGTCGTAAAACTAGTTTTTTTTTAAAATCTCTTTTTGTTGGTGTGGGAATCCGGCCACCCTCTCCCTCCGTTGTGATGCCCTGCTTGTTTTGTTCTGCTGCATTCTTGCCGAGTTTTTTTTGTGATGAATGTTGAAATGTGTTAGTTTTGTGTGCAATGGGCACAGTGGAAGAGTAGGTCCGACTGCCTGTGCGTGTTTTTTCTTTCGTGATGCATGCCACTGATTCTGTTTCTGTGAGTTTGTCTATTGATTGGAGTTTTCGTCGATATAAGGGATAAGAAAAGATGAAACGATGGTGGTGAAACAATTTTAGGTTGGAATTCTGATGGAGCACGAAGCCTTATCCCAGTTTTCTGGATAAATGGAAGCATCTAGATGGCCTGTTGGGGCGTGGTTGGGCTCAGTGCAAAGTTTTTTGGTGGGGCTTCTGCATGATTGCTGCAAAAAAAGTTCTTTTCTAGTCTTGGCAGAAAAAATACGAGAGCCATCCATTTTGGTAAGAGACTGAGAGGTATCTTCAGGCACATGAGATGAATAATGGATCACTTAAGTATAAGGATGATGTGGCCTTTTTCTCATCGCTTTTCTAATTTTTTAATATATTTCCAATGTAGACATTGGAGGGTTGTGCCTCGCCTTTGGCAACCTTTCTGTTCCCTTAATGAATTAATCCTTTTCTCATCTTTCTTTTTAGATGGTGGGGGATTATTCAATGATTAGTGATGAGAGTATCATGCATTCCATACCTAGCGATTCAATGGTCATTTAATGATAATCTGTGTCACGTTTGCGACTATCACAGGGTGGTGTGAGTGGAAGTGAATCTCATTGTGCTTACTTTCTTCAATTTTTTACCAACAGTGAAAACTGTCTGTTGTTTGTGAACCTGTGAAACTTTTTCCCATACACAGTTTCACAACTACATACACTTTATTAATAATGTGGTTTGGGACACATCTAATCATGTCCATTAGGGCTGTTAATTGGTGGAATCACTTCCAGGTTGAGGTTCAACTCAGGCCCAGCCAACTACATGCTAGTTGAGTTCGGATTTGGACCTAAGTACCACTGGTCAGATATGGGACAACCATCTCCAGATTGTGTAGGCGAATACATGTACTGGGCTTGGGTTGCATATCTCATATGCACAAAATTGGCCGGGTTGGACTTTGAATATGGAGGTTCTTACAATGATACATGCATATACACGTAATTTTGTCTACTCAATATTAAAAACAAATGTTGTATAGTTTTAGCCTTTCAGGGCGGTGATTCATTTTCTCTCAGAAAGTGAATTGGAAGGGAGTTAATGGGGAATGATTTCCCTCCTTTCTAACTCTTCTTTTCATGTGTGAGAAAAGTGACTCACACATTTGCAATCTGGGTGAAGCACTTCGTACTTTCTCATCACTTTCATAACTAGAGTAAAATTCCAAGTTTCTCACATTTGCAAGCATGCCTTTCATGTTTGTTTTGTCAAAAAGCTGTTGATTACCTTGCTATACCAGATCGAATTTCTAGTCTCATCAATCCCCTTTGCCTGTTTATACTTGTTATTTTTTTTATATTGGGTGATTTCTAAATTCCTAAGTTTTGTTGTTTTAATCAGATGTTGACTTGTGCTACTTAGTTGTTTTTCATGTTTTTTCATTATCCATTATCATGGTCTATTTTTAAGGCTCTTTTGTCCTTTGGTTCAGATGTGGAATCATGCCGGTTGCATTTTGAAGAAAGCAAACCAGATCAAATCGTATGTATTCCTGTAGTTGCAAAATTTCTCATGTTTGTAAAAGCATCCTTGATTGATTAATGCCTGATTTAATATTTTTTTTTTGCAAGTTTAACTTCATGATATTCTTTTGCTGATTATTTACATCTTTTTACTGTTCAGTGTTGATGATGTTGAAGGCTTGGATTTACTTCGATGGGAAGACCAGCAAAAGATTCGAAAATATGTTGAGGGTGGAATTCCAGATGTTAAAGAACATACTTCTGAGGAGTGCAATATCGAAGTTTCACAAACATCTCGTGCAACTTGCAAACGATGCAACCAAAAGATTGAGAAAGGAAAGGTGGGTTTGCATTGGAAAGTTTTCATATTGACGAGCTTAGTTATGAGTTACTTTCTGCTGGGTTTTCTATATCACTTTTACGTTAGAAACTGTGTAAGATTCCAATGCTTGTAGTCATGCATACACACACTAAAATGCTATAGAATAATGTTTGCATGTTTATGTTTTAGTTTATATGCTTACATCATATGTTGTTACACATATGCATTGAGCTTGGATTTTGGTAGTTCTAATCATTAAAGATAGGTAAATTCGTTAAAATATTTTTGGCTTATTACATGAGTAGGATGTAAGTTATAGGTGCTCATTTGCTTGCACATTGGTGATCCAAGTTGCACTTTCTCTGGCCAATTGCTCATTCAAGATGGCTTTAAAAGGTGCTACAGTTGGATGCAAATAATATATTATTTAACAGTGAGCTTAAAGAAGAGGTATTCATGCAGCAGCTGTAATATATTATTCAACAGTTACCTCAAAAAAGAGGTAATCATGGAGCAGGCCTATGGATTTCATCTAACTTATCCATGAAGGCATATAAGTAGGTTAAGGAAATCTATATATGGCTTGAAATGGGCTTCAAGAACTTGGTTTCAAAGTTTCCATAATATACTCAAGAACTGGCAGTTCTTTGACATCAATTCATATTCTTTGTTTATAAGGCAAGATAAAATGGGTACAATTATTGCACTGTTACATGTTATAGGAGCTCCTCATATTTAATAAATGAAATTAAATCCTATTTGAATGGAAGGTTCTAGATGGACAAGGGACTACGGTGGTTCTTGGAAATTAGAATTGATAGAATATATAAAATATGTTAAGTTGTCGCAGAAAAAAGTATGCATTGACATGTTATAGAAGTTTAATACAATAGGCCTGCAGGTACACCTTTTGCAATGTATGGGTGTTCATCCAGGTATTGACCTAATGTAAGATTCTAAAAGGTATAAAAGAATGGATGGATCATTATGTTGCACGGACACATATGTGGGAACAATACACGATGTGGATGTGCTTGGTATCATATGGTGATTCCAAAATTTAGGACACAAGAACATGACCACACACGCTTGCATGTGCACACACACTCACATTCTGTTGCTATGGAAATTGATAGAAGAAGGGACTCTATTGACACACCTATGCTATAAATTTACTGGAGTGGACTGGTGTGCTGAATTCAAAACTGCATAAACTCCTTTGCTCTTAATGCAAGCTTAAGTGATGATCTTGAGGGAGAAGCATTGCTATAACATCCTGAGAGATATAGAAGCATTGTTGGTGCCCTCCAATACTTGACTTTCATTCGTTTGGATTTGGTATATGCAGGAAATCAATTATCTTGGTTTTACATGTCCTTAGAGATAGTCATATGGAAGCTGTAAAACGAATACTTCGTTACATCGAGAGGGTGATGTCTGATGGCTGATGGATTAATCTACAAACAGGATGTTATGTCACATGGAGTCACCTAAGCACCTCTCGCACGCGTGTCAACATGACATGGTGTGGGTGTGATATTTGGTGATTGGGCCCAACGGTAGAGGATGCACAACTACTTTGAAATTATGCATTGATCAACATTCGGCTAGCTTGATCAAGCTGCCGATTCTTTAAACTATGGAGGTTTGGGTGCTGAAATAGGGATTTTTCTGACAGACTTGAAGCGGATGATGATTTAAACCTCTGATGAAGAGAATCAAACCAGGTATGCAGAGAAAATTGTTGATCTGACCTTGAATTGGTCGGATCTAGCTGATTGACTAGTAGTCTAAGATGTTGACTGTGTCAGTGAACTTCAGAAATGGGCTAACTACTCAATCGAAATCTGATCTCTACACTGTTCGTGGAGACCAGTCATATCCCTTGATCTGAATACCAAAAATACAAGGAAGAAGGAGCACCAGAGAATTATCCACCGGTTGAAGGGAATTGGAGAATGAGCTCTGAAGGCTTAGGAGGCTAAATGACTGGCCGGCAGCCAGCGAGAGCTTCAAGCAACACTGAACGACAAATTCTTCAGTGGTGTTTGCTCTGATGACATGATATGAGCCTACGTTATTTGGATCCTCAAAAAATGTTGGATCAAGGGTTGATCATACATCGAAATTGGCCCGATTGTGCAATCGGGTGGCTGCACAAAAGAGGAACAGGTTATACGAGGGTTGATGCTCGCCTATCAGGTGTGAGTTAGGCTGGCGATGATCAGCTCGTTGTTCTTTGGTGGAGATCGACAAGATTGTGCTCTGGTCCTCTGATGCCTCTCCAAGAGCGCTGGAATCCGCAAGTGTTCAACTGGCGTTCGGACTCCTTAAGTGATCGGTAAGAGTAGGCTGAGTAGACTATGCGACTGTTCGCCTTTGTTAAAATGAGAGAATTGAGATAGGGAGAGAGGGAGAGAGGTTGGATAGAAGAGAGAAGGAGATTAGAGGAAGAATTTGTGGTAAGACTAAGAGAATTGGGTAGAAGAGGGAAAATTAAGAGGGAAGCAAGAATTCAATTCATGTAATGCCAAGTCAGCTTTCACTTGGCTTATTTATAAGCCATAGGTTGGATATCAATCTTGGGCCTAAGCACAATGCAAATCCAACCCATGAACCCGATTACACCCTCAAAACAAAGAAATCCAGCATGGGATCATGGCTTCGACAATCGAGCACCCCATGCATATGCGTGATGGACCGGATCCAAGGTTGCCAAGAAGGGTACGAGAAGCAAGATTTTCTAAGGTTCATGTGAAATGGGAAACATGATATGTGTGTCTTGCAAAAGTGTAAATATTGACAATATGCGTGAAGAATATTATAAATATACACAAACTTTGTTCCTTTGCTGATATTATAATAACTAGTAAGAATTAATATATTTATTTTTTATGAAAAATATGGTTACATTGACAACAATTGAGGCATAGCGAAGCGCTCCAAAAATAAAGCGTAAGCCTAAAATATATATTTTTGAAAACTTAAAAAAAACTTTAGAAAAATATCTAAAATTATAAATAAATAAAAGAAATGCTTTATTGATGAAACAACAACCAATAAGAAATAAAAAATCTTAAATAAATACTGAAAAATATGAAATTAACATGTAAAGTAACATTAATGCAACAACTTGATCTATATAAGTATCTAACAAATAAAATATGAACATTTAATAAAAAAATTAACAAAATCACTAACAATCAAATTTCTCAACATCATGTCATCATCATATAATGCATATGTTAACAACCAAATGTTAATGTATTGGTCCAAAACTCTCCAAAATGTGAGTGTTACAACATCCACAAGTGCAAATGAAGGACCCCAAAAACATATAAATGCCCATAGTCATATGATATGAATCATGGCCCATAGTCATATGATATAAATCATGGCTTAGACTCTTCTTGTGGCTCGTCATCATCAATATCCAAGCTTTCAATGTGATCATCCGAGGAATCCATATTATAAGGTTCTCTTTTATCCTTATTGTTTGTCTCATAATCATCTGTACTTTCTTTCTCCACATCGTCAATCACTTATTTTTCTTTTCTTTTTCCTTCAATAAAAACATGTATTAAGTACTTATTACATATAATTAAAAAAATACATTTATATTCATAACAAGTTTAAAGGAATATAACTTTACCTAGAGCTCTTGATGACCTTGCAGTATTGTCTTGCGTAGAACCACTTTGTGAACCATGATGTGAAGTGATTTTTTCAATAGTCACATGCTCAATGGCGTTTATGTTGAAGTTCGGGTCCAACCATGAATCCTCTAACCAATTAGGATCGCTAGGCAATACTTGATTCTCCTTCTCAACAATCCACTCATCATCTCGGTCTATCTTATCTAGACATATTGGGTCTTTGGTAGCCTTCCTCCGCATATTTTTCTCTTATAATTTCATATTGTACATGACAAAAACCATTGCATTCATCTTCTCTTGTTCAAGTCTATTCCTCCATTTTATATGCATCTATAATTCCAAATCATTGATAATCAATTATAAAATAATTAAACTTATAAAAATGTATTTCAAAAACAAAATACAAAGTCACATACCAATGGAAATATACTCAAATTTCGCTCACAGCCCGATGCACTACACGTCAAACTTATAATTCGAATTGCGAAATTCATTAGTTTAGGATTTTCATGCCCAAATGAACTCCATCAATCAACTACATTCAAATAAAACAATGAAAAAATGATAAAAACAATAAGAATTTCACAATTAATAAAAAAGTAAAACATAAAAAAATATTATATTTATTAGCAAATAACAACATAATTGCAAATTTACCTAGACTTTTTTGTTTCCTTGTTGTAACGACTACCTCTTTACCAAACAACCCCTATGGCTTTTTAAATGTATCAATTTGTGTTGTAATTTTCAATTGAACATTTGCATCAGAAATCATTTTTTCAACACAATCATAAAAACCACTCATAACTTCTCCATCTGGGGTGAAGTTATCAACATAATGAATTTGAGCATTTAAATAATAAACAACTGCATGCAAAGACTTATGGAGTTGCAAGTCCCATCATTTGTCAATGTTGTCCTAAATAGGTTTATATTTTCTTTCATATTACCAAAATTTAAAGCAATTTCTTCATTTGCTCTATCCATTGCCTCATTATGAAAACCCCATACCAGAACACTTTGACGAGAGGCAAAGTAACTTTAATTGCATATGATGTGGTAGCTTAAAAATTATGATAAATATCAATATGAGCAATGTTCTTAGCATCAGACTTATAATAATTGGATGATCTAAAATTTGAAGACAAGAACATTGACTTCAACTCTTTCTTGTAGCATCCAATGGTACGAAGTGTGAGATATGATGTGACAAAACGAGTGACAATTACACGTAGAAGTTCTTTCTTCTTTGTGAACTTTCTCATCAAGTTTAATATCCATGCATGATTATAGATGTATCTTGTGATTTTCTTTGTCTTTTCTATTGTATCTTTAAAAATTGATATATTTTCAATATCTTTCAACATCAAATCTAAGCAATACGCCATACATGGTATCCAAATAATGTTTTACCTGCTGTTAACATATTCTTAGCTGTTACATAATTTGATTAATTATCTGTAATGAATTGCATCACATTCTCTTTACGAACTTCTTTAACTTTTTGAAACAACTTACATAAATTTTCAGAAGTTTTTTTCATGTCGCTGAAGTCAATAGACTTCAAAAATACTGTTCCTGATGAGCTATTCACAAGAAAATTATTTAAATTCTTTTTGTTGCCATCTATGTCACATGGGTGTGACACTTAAAAAAAACTTGGGTGCGGGGGTGCGGCAAAAACAAACAAATATATATATATATATACATATATATATATATATATATATATATAATTTGTACAAGGGAGGGGTCGAGCCCCATCCTTGCGCCCTCTTTGTGCAGGGGAGGGGTCGAGCTAATGAGTTGTGAAGCCTGATTCAGAGTTTTTGCCCTTGCAGAAAGGGGGGTTCGGGGGCTCCTCCTGACGCGTGTCCAAACTCTTTCAAAGTTCTTATTCGATTTCGAATTCATTTTAAAAAAATATCTTTTAATGGAAAACATCTTGTTTTTGTTTTTCAAAATTCGAGAAATATTCAGATAATATGTTTTCTAAAAAAAATTCACTTTATGAGAAGATGTCGATTAGATCCCGAAATCTGTGAATTTGAGTTGTGACTAACTAATGATTCAAACTAGTGAAGTGGGTTCTGGCTTTACCTGGACCCTGGCCCAACTCACAAAGCCCGGGTCAACGTGGGGACCAATCTAGATTTGATATCCATTAGGGTAAAACCTATGTCACATGGGTGCGGGTGCAACACGGGTGCGGCGCAATTTTAAAAATTTTGGACACGGGGACTCGGCTATATATATATTATTTATTTAAAAAAAAAGTGCGTGACTGTGTATACAACACAGTCTGAGCACAACACAGTCACTGTGCACAGAGCACAGAGCACAGAGCACAACACAGTCACTGTGACTATGCACAGTGCACAACACAGCTGTGACTGTGCACACAGTCATTGTGCATTATGCACTGTGCACAATAGTCTCTTTATATATATATATTTAAAAAATATAAAAAAATTCATTTTTTTTAGTTTTTTCACCCTAAAATAGACGAATATAGACTCGCTCAACATTGATCGAGTCCAAAACGAGGACGGACTCGACCTCGATTCGTTGACCGAGTCCAACTCGTCGTTGACCGAGTATGGGCCGTGTCCTAAGCCGCACCCGTGTCAGGGCGTGTCGACTCCGGTGCGACGCCTCCCTAGCCGAGTCCGTGTGACATAGGGTAAAACCCTTTTTTTTATGTCTACTCTCCAACATCCATGTCAAATCAGGACTCTGATGAGACAGAGAGAGAGCCCCAGTTTTCGTCCGGAAACGAACGAGAGACAATCATATCTGACCAGGTAAATGACCTATAAAACGAAAGCAAATCTCATTGAACGCGTAAAGAACAAGTCCAGAAGTATTCTATTGCAGCACAACAAAATTACGTCGCATTGTTCCATAAATGTCCTCAATCTAAAATACCCCATTTATGTGAAAAAATGTCCAAGCACAACATGAGAAAGCTTTACGTTTGGGTGCTTTATAGTGTCGAGGGATCCCTTGTTTCCCAAGAAACCAAACGTCTTCCCCCTCCAACTCCTCGTCGTGAAATAGCAAAATTGGCGGCAACTGCCTTTGCATGAACAACTGCATCTCTCTCTCTCTCTCTATATATATATATATATATCCGCGTGACTCTTTGCTGCACTATACTCTTAGTGAAAAAGCTGCACCCGATACTCTCTTTGTCTGTGCGTGCACAAGTTTCATGCTTTCTGCTATTTGTGATTCTTCTTTCTGAGTGCTTGCAAGATTATAAGTTTGAGTACAAAACCCCAACAAGAGGGGCTCTCTCATCAGAGAAAAGAGAAGAGAGGGTGAGACAGTGGGTGATGGGGTCGTGGCGTCGTGAGGTGCCTCCCATGGAGGAGACGATGCAGGCGTTGATCGACACACTGGTGTCCCCTCTCCTCCCTAGGCGTTCCTCTATCTCTCTCTGCTTCCTGATTTTCCGCCTCTTTCTTGCTTTCTGTTTGAAACCGAAAGTTGGTGCCTATGAAACGTCCATTTTTTTGTGATTTTTCCTAGAAAAAAAAATGAATCTTTTTCGGTGAACTTGTTTTTTTTCCTGGGTTCGCATTACGGCCCCCCAGAAGGCCCCCCAGAACAATTTTTTTTTAAAAAATGGACATAAATGGCCCTGGGTGCGGTCAACGCATCCAGGGTTGGGTTGACCGCACCAGGTGCCGCACCCGCACCAGCGTCGCGTTGACGCATGTGCGACACCCGGTTTGCCGAGTCCCTGTAACATAGGTTGCCATCTGTCTAACCATCTGCCATAATGATGCAACCAACTTTGTACTATTCTTTTTTGAACATTAACATTTCTTGAGTAGACTCTACTCCATCCTTTAAAATTCATGTTTTGATCTTGTGGTAAGAAGGTAGTTTGAACCCTCACCCATAATTTACAACATCTTCTAGCATTGGACCAAAATATGAACTATTACAAAGATTAAATAAAAGGGCATTGACATAAAAAACCTCCCAATGACATTTCATACGTTTTTTCTCTCATACTTTTTGGATGCATTATTGATTGTGGTTTGTCGTGCTTCTTTGTGCACAAATTGGAACATGGGACCAGCTGTGCTTGTTTTTGTTATACTACTTGATCCACTAGCATTCACGTTATCGGCTGCTGATGATGTTGAACCAAAATAAACATGCCTACTAATTTCTAACTTTGCTCCTCCTCTTGTTTCCTTTTCTTATGGTTCTTTAGATAATTCTGAAAAAACCATTTCACTTTGTTTAAAACCCTATCACATGGCTTTACACTATTTCTTGTGCTAGCTAAATGATGTTTCAACCTTGAAATGCCTCCTATAGTCTCTCTATCCTTAGTGGGGTTTGGAACTTTAGTTCCATGATCCCATCATACATCCTTCTCCATTGTTAAACTACAACAATGCAAATGAAGATGATATATAGTTATCAAAGAGTTCTATCACTTTTCTGGCTTATTGCCAACCTACAAAGAGCGCACATGTGTTTTGGGTTGTTTTTTGCAAATCTGACCCTGTAGATGTGTTTGACATAGTGGATTTGCTAGGTAACAACACTTGGATCATGTTTTTTCGATGAAAAACATAAAATTTTAAGTCTTGAATATTTGTGAAAATTTTAGACCTTTGATTTTAAACCTTATAAAAATCTACCTACGTGTATGAATAGAATGATCCAATAGTTGTTTCCTATAAAATCAAACATGTAAAACACACCTGTAGTCCAGAAAAGTGGTAAGTAGCTACCACCTACTCTCTCTCTCTCTATATATATATATATATGATTTATATTTGCTGTGTTTGATGTCGCAAAAAAAAAAGTAAAAAAGAGCAGGAATTGCTAAGTAGATTGTATTTACAATTGACTGTAGCAAACTCTCTCTCTCTCTCTCTCTATATATATATATATCTATGTCACACGGACTCGGCTAGGGGGTCGACGCATCCGCGTCGACATGCCCCAACACGGGTGCGGCTTCGGACACGGGGCAGACACGGTCAACGAAGAGTCGGACTCGGTCAATGCACTGGGGCCGAGTCCGTCCACGTTTTGGACTTGGTCAACGTTGACCAAGTCTATATTTGTCCATTTTTAGGGCAAAAAACTAATATATATATATATATATATATATATATATATATATATATATATATATATATATATATATATATATATATATATATATATATATAGCCGAGTCTCCGTGTCCAAAATTTTTGAAATTGCACCGCACCTGCACCCCGCACTCGCACCCGCACCCATGTGATATATATATATATATATATATATATATATATATATATATATATATATATATATATATATATATATACCATTGTCTGTTTGAGCATCCTTGATCCAACAACTAATCTTTGCTCCTTCCATAAAGATAAGGGTCCAGCGTGGACACTATTAATGAGTGTAGGGGCTGGCTTAAAACTGGCTCTCACCATGCGATACAATGAAAGTGCAAACATTGCATTAACCTTTGACATTTTCCTTTCATTGGACATATCACGTCAACATTTCTCTAAACACCTCTCTCTCTTTCTCACACACACACACATTAGCTATATATATATATATATATATATATATATATACTAGGTAGGGTGCAAATGGATCCAATTCGGAATGGATCATGATAGATCCAGATCGAAATTGTAAATAAAAAATAATATATCCAAATGTGAATTAATATCAGAATTAAATCAAGTCAGGCAAGTTAATCCAAAATATACGTGAAAATGCTAGATCTAGTCAAATATCCAGTTATATCCAATCTATTTGCACCCTTAATACTGGACTAGCGACAAATGGCTCTATTTTAGGATCTTTCACAGGCCTGATATGTTATATTTCCCTGGATTTGTACATGCAATACTTATGTAATTATTTTCAGATCTATCATAATTGGTGTACGGTAGGTTTGGGTTGAGGTTGGCTTGGGTTTTCAAGTCTGTAACTGGTTCGGGTTTGGATTTGAGTTGGATATAGAAAAGGTTTGAGTACAAAACAGATTCGGGCTCTGGTCACTTCAGGTATATATTTTATTGAACTGTTTGGGTCAGATATGAAACGGGTTGGGTATACTTTGCATAGAACTGTTTGGTTCAGGTATAAAAATGGATCAGGTCCAACCGAGTCAGGATCGATATTTTTCATACTCAAGAACTGACCTGTTTTTAAAGGGGGTTTGGATTTTAGACTCGACCTGAATCGATGAGTCTGTCAAGATCAGGTTGGGCCAAATTGGTTGAAAACATCAGTTCGGTTTGGGTTACCTGATATGGTCACATCCCCAGATGAAACGGTTGGGGTGGCAGAGAGAGAGAGAGAGAGAGAGAGAGAGAGAGAGAGAGAGAGCAGTTGGAGTGGCTAGGTAAAAATGAGAGGAGAGACGGAGAGAAGGAGACGGTTGGAATGACCTATTAAATAAATTTCGGATTCCAAGGAATACAAAGCCAAAGAGTTTTGAAAAGCCTCAAGTTTTTTCTTTTTAAGCTTATTGCTTGGTGGGAGCCGACTTCAAGAGCAAGCTGTCTCCTTACCCTCATAAAATGATGTCCAGGCCGGACACCTTTATTCATGGAACAAGAGCAGCCGTTGGATCAAGGATCATCCGACGACCAATGGCCTGGTACCATCATAATATACTTGTTTCATACCACCATAGATTCTCCCTATATATATAGTAGATGGTATCTGCCTACAACTTTTCTAGTCTACCTGTCTTTTGAAGTTTTGTTTTTATATTTTCCTTAAATCTGACCATACAAACGTGATCCACATTTTTGATTTTATAGGAATCGACTCGTGGATCGTTCGATTCCGACACACAGGTAGGTTTTATAAGATTTAAAAAATGATGGTCTAAACTTTTCATAAATATTGAAGGCTTAAAAACTCATGTTATATATCGAAAAAACATGATCCAGGTGTTGTTGCCTAGCAAATCAACCATACTGAATACATCTGCATAGTCAGATTTGCAAAAAACAACCTGAAAATACTGGTTCACTCGTGGTAGGCTGCTGGTAGGCCAAAAAAGAGGTAGGCTGCTATCACTTTTCATATATATATCTATATATATACATATATATAAGGAAGCGTTATAATACACAACCTTTTGTGTATTCTAATAACATGCACAATTGATTTTAAGACATAAGATACCCTTCAAAATGGCTTCTTTGTAATTTTTACCTTGGATTTTCTTGTTATTTGTTGAAAATACATTATTTAATTTGAGCACTTAATGACCAATGCACCCACTTTTTAGAAGTACTCATTCCCTTTTTAGAAGTAGGGTGAAGAATCACTCAAAAAAAGAACAACCCAAATCATGAAAAAAAGGAAAAAAAAGAAAAAAAAAGAAAAAGAAAATAGTTCAAAAAAGCAAATGCAAGATCTGGATTTAGATCACCAAAATCTTTGGTCCTAGTTTGGAGAGAGAGAGGTGTGTGTGTGTATTACAGAAGTGGAATGGCGCTAGAGGCCAGCAAGTACACATACCAGATTGTATTCTGGTGTTCTTCTAGCATTTTTTTTTGGTGAGGAGTGGGCAACGGATAGGTGAGGAAGACATGAGGTTAAGGGAAGTATAGGTTTTAAAGAAAGGATATATTGGTAATTAGGTACAACAACAACAACAACAACAACAACAACAACAACAACCACGCCTTCATACCAAAACAATTGGGGTAGGCGATATGAACCAAAAAAGAAAATCATTCTGGGTCTTCCACATGAATCCTTCTCCTCCAATCATTTCTATCCAATGCCATGTCTTCAGTGAGGTTCAAAGCATTCATATCCTTTCCTATCACCTCCATCCATGTCTTCCTAGGCCTACCCCGACCTCTTTTAACTAATATATTTTCCCATTTCTCCATCCTTCTAACTGGAGCATCATCAGGCCTTCGCCGAATATGTCCAAACCACCGTAAACGATTCTCTCTCATCTTATTTTCAATGGCTGCAACGCCTACCTTCTTACGTATCTCCTCGTTTGGAATCTTATCTTTTATTGTATTTCCAGACATCCATCTCAACATACGCATCTCAGCTACACTCATTTTTTGAATATGATGTCTCTTGGCAGCCCAACATTCCGTACCATAATAAAGCGGTCCTAATAATCGTCCTATAAAACTCTCCCTTCAACCACAATGGCATTCTACGATCGCACAACACTCCAATTGCACTTTTCCATTTCATCCACCCAACCTTTATCCTATGATTTACATCTCCATCAATTTCTCCATACTTTTGAATGATAGATCCCAAATATTTGAAACAATCATCCACCGGTATTTCTTGCTCACCAAGCTTCACTACACTCCCATCACTACTTCGTTGCTTACTAAACCAACATTCCATGTATTCTGTCTTACTCTTACTCAACTTAAAACCTCTTGCTTCCAATGTCTGTCTCCATAATTCTAACTTAGCAGCTCTAGACTCATCAATCAAAACAATATCATCAGCAAACAACATACACCACGGCACATTTTCTTGAATTGATCTCGTAAGCTCATCCATCACTATAGCAAATAGGAAAGGGCTTAAAGCAGATCCTTGATATAACCCCAACCATTATATGAAAATTGGTTGTCACCCCTCCACAAGTGCGGACATTGGTTCCTACTCCTTCGTATATATCTTTAATTATACTAATGTACTTGAGAGAAACACCTTTCTTCATCATTGTCCACCAGAGAACGTCCCTAGGTACTCTATCGTAAGCCTTCTCCAAATCAATAAAAACCATATGCAAATCTTTGTTCCTCTCTCTATTTCTCTCAATAAGTTGTCTAAGAAGATGTATAGCTTCCATAGTAGATCTTCCAGGCGTAAAACCAAATTGATTCTCCGATATCATGACAACCTTCCTTAACCTAGATTCAATCACCCTCTCCCAAAGTTTCATAGTATGACTCATGAGTTTTATACCACGATAGTTTGTGCAATCTTGTATATCACCCTTATTCTTATATAGAGGCACCAAAGTACTCTTCCTCCACTCATTAGGCATCTTATTTGTCCGCCAAATCTTGTTAAAAAGATTTGTTAACCATTCTAAACCTTTCTCTCCCAAGCATTTCCAAGCCTCGATAGGTATACCATCTGGGCCAACTACCCTTCTTGATTTCATTTTCTTCAAAGCCTTTGCAATTTCTTTCTTTTGAATCTTGCGCATGAAGTCACAATTCATCTCATGAAAAGGAATGAAAAAGTCTCCAACATCCTGAGCATGACTTTCATTAAATAGCTTATCAAAATAATCTTTCCATCTCTCCTTAATCTCCTCATCTTTGACTAAAACCCTTTGCGTTTCATCTTTGATACATCTAACCATACCCAGATCCCTCGATTTCCTATCTCTCATTTTTGCAATCCTATAAATATCCTTCTCACCCTCTTTGGTATCCAACTTGTCACAAACCTCCTTATATACCTTATCCCTCGCGTTCCAAACTACTTTTTTAGCTTCCTTCTTTGCTATCATATACTTCTCCAAATTCTCATTATCACGACTTTTACTTAGATTTCTATAACACTCTCTTTTAACCTTAATAGCTAATTTGACATCCTCGTTCCACCACGATGTATCCTTACCTAGTGGTGCACCGCCTTTAGACTCACCCAATACCTCCTTAGCCACTTTTCTCATGCCACCCGCTATCTTATTCCACATTGATTCTGAATCCTCCTCGAGACACTAATTAGCTTCCTTAACTACCTGCTCTACAAACATTCCTTGTTTAGCTCCTTTCAGTGCCCACCACTTAATTCTAGGATCTATCCTATGTCTATCCCTTTTGCGGCATTGTCTAATTCTAAGATCTAAAATTAAGACTCTATGTTGTGTAGCTACACTTTCTCCCGGTATAACCTTACAATCGATGCAACAACCCCTATCTCTCTTTCTAAGTAGGAAAAAATCTATCTGACTCGTATTAGCCCCACTTTTAAATGTTACTAGGTGAGACTCTCTCTTCCTAAACCAAGTGTTTGCTAAGATCATATCATAGGACAAACCAAAATCTAAAATCCTTTCTCCACTTTCGTTTCTTTCTCCTATACCATAGCCTCCATGGATACTCTCAAATCCATCCCTACTAATGCCTACATGCCCATTAAGGTCACTGCCGATGAAAAGTCTTTCTCCATAAAATATCCCTTGTACTACTCCATCTAAATCTTCCTGAAATTGACGCTTAATGGAATCATCTAAACCTACTTGAGGTGCATAAACACTAATAATATTAATAATATCCGTACCTAATACTAATTTAATAAGTAAAATCCTATCACCCTTCCTATGGACCTCAACTACATTATCTATAAACTCACGACTCATAACAATCCCTACTCCATTCCTATTCCTATTTATTCCTGTATACCAAATCTTATATCCCCAAGGTTATATCACTTTTGCTTTCTCACCTATCCATTTGGTCTCTTGTAGACATAAAATATCAATCTTTATCCTACACATAACATCTACTAACTCTACCAACTTACCAGTTAAAGACCCTATGTTCCAAGTGGCTAACCTAATTTTATGGTCTTGGACTAACTTCTTTACCCCCACCCGTCCAACAAAGTGAGGGAACCC
This sequence comes from Nuphar pumila, assembly GCF_984573655.1. Taxonomy (NCBI): domain Eukaryota; kingdom Viridiplantae; phylum Streptophyta; class Magnoliopsida; order Nymphaeales; family Nymphaeaceae; genus Nuphar; species Nuphar pumila. The sequence goes on from NC_143250.1 coordinate 20,413,239, forward strand.
TTGCATATTTGACACCACACCCGGGCGTCGGTGTGACGCGTCGCTTCTGGACGACGACCTAGCAACCCTTGCCCATTTATCACTGCCTCCGGGCCTATAGAGTACAGCGCGTTGCTCAGTAGGGAACACCCCAACGAAATTCTCATATTGGTTCATATTCATAGGGTATGACTAAGTTTTTATGCTGGCTGTCACAGGCCTACCGCAACCCTCCTCCTTTATCCGGGCTTGGGACCGACAGTGTATAACTAAACAGTTATACACAGGCAGAGTTATATTGGTAATTAGGTATTCAAATTAAATAATATATGCTAGTCAAATGTCAAGAAAATCCACAAAAAAATGACAGAATCCATTTTAAAGGGTATATGATGTCTCAAAGTTAATTGTGTATTTTATTGAATGCACAGATGGTTTTGCTTTCTAACCTATGTCACACGGACTCGGCTAGGGAGGCTCCGCACCCGAGTCGACACGCCCCGACATGGGTGCGGACACGGGTGCGGCTTCGGACTCAGCCCAGACTCGGTCAACGCCGAGTCGGACTCGGTCAAAGAGTGGAGGCCGAGTCCGTCCACATTTTGGATTTGGTCAACTTTGACTGAGTCCAAAAATGTCCATTTTTAAGACGAAAAACAAAAAAAATCATTTTTTATATAGCTTTTTTTTTTTAAAATATATATAACCAACTGCAACTGTGTAGTCTGTGATTGTGCACAGTCTGTGACTCGCAGTCTATGCAACTGCAACTGCACAGTCTGTGACTGTGTGACTGTGCACAGTCACAGACTGCATTGCACAGTCTATGCAACTGCAGTCTATGCAACTCTGATCCATTTGATTGGGGATGTGTGATCTTTAAGGAGAAGCATGATTCCTCCAGCGAAGGGTGTGCACTACCAATGTCATGCTTGAGTGGGCCCTGCTTTCATAGGGCATACACTTATTAAACAAAAACATACTTTGACTGGTTCATGTAGTGCTTGTTTAATGTTTATCTGCCCCACCTCTCCCCAAAACACACCAACACACACACACACGTCTGGATGCTTCTGGTTTCTTTCTCTCCATCTATCTTAAGGGTGATTTGTTTTATATATTGTGCTTCTTTTGATACTACGCAAATTCTTCAAATGAGCGTAAATGCTTGAGCTGCCTACTAGAAAGTTGCTTCTCAGTGTTCAGGACCAATACTTAGTAGTTGTATGTGCATAATTTTATATTCTTGAAATATCTTTCAATTTATCAATTTAAAGGTATATAAATACAATACAACCAAGATTTAGCCAGAGTAAAGGTAACTGAAACATGAATGTGCCCTCTTCCTGTAAGATGTATATTTTCATATGCAAGTCATATTTTCTCTACTGAAAAACTTGATATTTTTATATATTCATGTACTGATAAATGACAATGAAATTGCTAATAAATTTTTTATGTTGCTATGTTATTGCTTCTATATATATATATATATATATATAGCCGAGTCCCCGTGTCCAAAATTTTTGAAATTGCGCCGCACCCGTGTCGCACCCGCACCCGCACCCACACCCGCACCCATGTGACATAGATTCTAACACTTCTCATATACATGCATGCATGCATACATACATGAAATGAACATTTCATTAGTAGATGAGAATTTTAATTTGCATATTTATAAATTGAATCTCGTCATTCTCATTAGTTATTATGATTTCCATTTATCCCATGCTCAATTATGATTTGGGGACCAGACATTGATATAGATAATATCCAAATACCAAATCCGTTCACTACGTAAATGGGTTCTTCGGAAGATGAAAGAAATAATTTTTTGTTCCTTTGTTAGGAACTCTTCCAATAGTTTCAAACCTAATCTCTTATTGTTTGCATGTACCATATTTTTATATTTACGAGCTAGAGTTCTAGCACATGAAAGTTGAAGAATATACTTTATTAGACACACTCCAGGATTCTATTTGATCATCAATGGAATCACTGTTCATTTTTTTTTTCTTATCAATGAATAGATATCTTTACTTGTATGAGTTAGATGTCTCATATTTCTTGAAAAAGTGATTGGATTGATGGGATTTGTTATGATACTTATGAGATAGATGATACCGATTAGATTGATATTCAAATCTTTCCTCTTATAACATATTGATTTGGTCCCATAAGTGGGACCACCACCCAATAGCATGTTGCCACCAGAAAGCAGAACTGTGTATTTCTTCTAGAGAATCCTCTAATTGTTCCAGAGCAACTAGAAAGTACAGAATTGTACAGTCCAAGTTTTTTTTTTTTGAAATTGCTGTGTAGCATCTTTTGCACCTACACCCTCATCTATGTGACATAGGCTGCATTAATTTTTTCCTATCTCCAAGTGAACACATTCACAATTAACCTTGCGACTTCTTGATTTTGGGCACATTTGCTTTGGTCACAGGTGGGATGAGCAGTCAAACTCACAACTGAGAACCCAACCTGGTGACTAACTTTCACAGGATGTAAGGGAGAAGCATTCTCAAGTTAAATCACAATCAGAACTGCAGTTTCTTATGCTTCAGTAAACTTGAGAAAGTGCTGTGATTGTGATTTGCAAACATAGGAAGCTGAGAAAATCCAAGAATCAAAGGGTGTTGCAAACATGCCATTTATGTTAGAATATTGGGCCAAGGATCCTCAGATTGGAATCTTACATGTTAATTGTCTGTCAACCACATAAAAATATAGGGAGTATTTGGAAGCATCCTCTTAAGATCTTTCTCTTAGGTTTTATCCGTCTATGACTCTGTCTGTCTCTCTCTCTATATTGTATGTATGTATACGATAATTCAATGTTATTATATACCATAGTCACCTATATCTCCGATATATTGAAAATATCGGCAATTTCAAGCCAAACGTTAGTAACAGGAATATATCGTGACATATTCAATATATCGACAATTCATATCTCGCTATAATATCATGATAATAACACGATATTATTGCAAGATATATCGCTACAGAAACTGCATGCTTTTCAGATTCTGATTTTTTAAAAAAGCCCCAAAATTATTATAGATAAAATTTTGGAAAAATCATGATAATTAAAAAAAATGATCTTGGCCTCAAAATTTGGTTTAATTTGGTTCAACAACCAAATCAAATCGATGTGTTTTGCACATTTTGTGGTTTTTTCCCAAAGATCTTGCTTTAAAAAATATGAAAAATGGAGGATTTAAAAAACAAAAAAAAGTACTATTAATTTCTATTAATAAAAATGGAAAGATTTGCAAAAAATCTTAAGTATTGGGTGAGATATGAGAAAATCCCCAATCGAGTGTTGTGAGGGGCTGTTTCTGAAAAAAAGGCATTTTGGGGATTATTCAAAACTTTAAAACGTGGGGATTTAAAAAGTTTTAAAGGGTAAAATAGGAAATAAAAGTAGAAACATGTTTTAAGGGTTTTAAAAGCTAACTTAGTTGCTCATTTATCAATTTATCTTGTCTATTTTAAAGTCTTTATTTTAATATTCTTTCATTTTTCTATTTTCTGTATTTTCACTTATATTTTAGATTTTTTATTTAATTTTTTATATATTGGTGAGATATTCCCGAGATTTATCAACTTTTTAAAATATCTCCAAGAAATACCCTCACCGAGAAATTACCTTTAACGATACAGGTGACTATGTTATATACAATATATGATACATAAATGTATTGCTACATAATATGTAATATATAAATATATAGTATTATAAATATATGATGGGCTGAGGAAATGAATCTCTAGCTATTTCTGTAAACAGAAAAAAAAAGACAAAAGAAAAGGCAAATCACATTCTCCTGATTTTGATTCACTGCCCACTTTTGCAACCATGAGAAAGTTGTGTGCTGAGAAAGACTATCATGTGATTCATATTCTCAAGGGCACTATGTTCTCATGTGATTCATCTCACAGCTTGCAAGGTGCATGCAAACGTGCCCATAGTCTTATAGTGGGTCTAATGTCTGTTTTTTTTTCTTTCCCCCCTTTGTCGATCATGAAGCATAATCCACTTATTGAGGGCTTTTTCATTTATGGTCAGGTGCACAATGTTGTCCTAAACTTTTTCATTTGGAAGCTGCACTTCTCATTCATTATTTCTTTCTATTTTTCCATTATCATTTGAAATATTTTTCCTCTACTGTTTTCTTCTAACATCTGTTCATTTCGTTCAGAAAGTTAATGCGTATAAGTTGTGAACTATAGTAAATGTGATCAACAAGTGTTGGTAAAATGGTGTGAACTGTTGCCATGTGGTTGGTTGATTAAAGTGTGAAGCTCCTCATTATGCACTTGCAGGTTCGTGCGTCTGCTAGGCCCGAGGGACAGAGTAGCAAGGGAATTTCTTGGTATCATGTTAATTGTTTTTTGGATGTTTATCCATCTATCAAAATTGAGGAACTCAGAGGTTGGGCTGGCCTACCAAACGAGGAAAAAAATAGTCTTGCCAAAATGGCAAAGAAAGGTGGAGCCTCCGTTCCAAAAGGTCGTATGTGACATGGTTTTAAAAGGACACTGTTGGTTTAAAAACTAGGCAAATGATGGTTTTAAAACTATCCAATACTGAGAATTTTCCCCTTCATATCTTTTCAGAGCGAAGTGTAGAAAAGCTAGATAATGGTCTGTCACAACAGTCAATTTCCAAAGGAACAAAACGCAAAAAGCCTGCTAGTACTGAAAACCAGATGAAATTTCCAAAAGCAGAGAAAAATACCTCAGCAAGAAGCATTCCCACTGGAAAGGAAGACATTGAAGCTGGAAATTTTGGCTCAAGTACAGAAACTTTGGAAAGCAAGCTTGAAGAGCAGACAAAGGCGCTGTGGGCTATAAAAGATAACCTTCGAAAGCATATGAAAACAGTGGAACTGCGTGAAATGCTTGAAGCCAATAATCAAGACTCAGCAGGATCAGAATATGATTTGCGAGAGCGTTGGTACTTATCCCTTCTCATCTATATTTTTTATGTTACGAAAGGTTCAATTCATGAATACACTGTTGGAAACTCAAAACTTTGGGGGATTTTGTGGTATATGTTGCTTAAAGTTGTCTATTCATATGTTCCCCCCTTTTTTATAAATTTAATAAGCTTATCATAGTTATCTTGTAGGCAACAATGAGCAAGTTGTGATGATTTTTTATTATATAATTTATGGCTGTGCCTTAATATCCATAGAGAAAGAAATCTGCATGTAATGGAAAATGCAAATAGGACAATATTTAAAATGCACTATTTGAAGCACATATCTCTTGATATCTTGGCTGTGACAATGATACATAAGAAGAATACTATGGGCTGCAAATAATTGCTTTGCAAAGTAGACCAGTTCAAATAAGTGGTTGCGAATAAATTCTTTTTTTTTTGAAAGGCAAGCTGGGGTTAGGCTGACCCTGTTAAAAATTGTATATATATATATATTTATATATATATTATGTATATATATTTATATAAATATATATTTTTCTCCTTTATTTTTCTCTTTTTTCAATAGATATGTAACTGGGTTAGTTTATTTTTTACTTTTTTGTTTAAATTGAACTAGTCAACATTTGTTGACTAGTCAGCCAAAAGAGACGTTGGGGAGGTCCAATGACTATTTGGAGCTGTTGAGCCTCTCCCAACGTCTCTTTGGAGCTCCTCTTGCTTGTGTATATATAGGGGTGAAACCCCCTCGCATTTGTAATGCTTCTTGCATAAAGGTTATCAACAAAATATTATTTATTTTAGCCTCTTGTTTTTTGCCCATTGTGTGGGTTTTGTGAGTGCTTTTGGTGTGTTCACTTTAAGCATTATGGTGGATCTTGTTGGAGGCTTCCATTTCTTTACATGGTATCTGAGTAAGGTTCAATGACTATTAAGGATTGCGTATTGCCTCGTTTTCCATGCTCGTCGGAGAAAGAAAGAATGTCTTGGTGATTCAAGTGCTCGTGTATTCGTGGTGGTGTGCTCGGACTACTATTCTCTCCTTTTTAATCTATTATCTTTTTTTTTCTTCTCTTTCTCTCTACTTTGTAAGGATGAATGACAATAAGAAAGTCACCATTGTACCCATGAAACTCAATGATACTAATTTTGTAACGTGGTCTTCAATAACGAAACACCACATATGGGGGAAAGGATTATGGAGATTAATTGATGGTTTCGATCCAGAGCCTAAACTAGTCCTCACAAAGGTAGAGAACGAAAAAAAGGTGCTTCTTGTGGATGGTGAGAAGACTAAGGCATTAGCCACTTATGAAAAAAAGTAAAAAGAGTGAAGAACGGGGCATGCCAAGATCATGTCTTGGTTAATCAATAGCGTGAATATTAAAAAATGCTTTAGTTTCGCAAAATTTGAGCATGCCAACAAAGCTTGGGAATACCTTAAGAATATATATTCTCTTAAGGATATTGCTCATGTGTGCAATCTTTAAAATAAATTTCAGACAATGACTCAAAAAGACAAAAGTATTAGGGAGTACTAAAAATGAATTGTTTGAACTTTGGGAAGAATCATCTATTCTTGAGCCTAAGTGGCATTGCACGAAATAGATAGAGCTCTGGCAAAAGCAACTTGATGAAGAACATTTCTATCAATTTATAAATGACTTGAGACCGGAGTTTGAAAGCACCAAATCAACTATTTTTCATAGAGGAAAGTATCCTCTATTGTTGACACTATTGAAGAATTGAGTATGTAAGAGAATAGGCTAAAAGGGCACTCTTTGAAAAATGAAGATGACTCCGTTTTGGCCGTCTCTAGACCGGGAAACTACATGCGCCCCCTATAAGCTACCTCATTGAAAACAATGAAATAAGCATGATAACAAGCATTATTGGAAATAAGTCAATGATTATAACATAAAAAAATTATTTGTTATAAGTGTCATGAACTTGGGCACACTAAACCTCAATGCCCAAAGTTTAGAAGGGAGAAAAATAAGGTGGCTTCGGTTGGCTCTTCACAAGAAACTAATGATGCACCTGTATCAATGTCACTTATGAAAATTCTCCAACTACTTCTCAAAGGGGTATCTTCTTCAAATGAAGCCTCAATTGGAGAAACAATTTCATCCTTCTCCGATCTTGGTAAAACTCCTTGACTTCTTGATTCTGTCCTTTCATATGACCCCTAATAGTAAATTTTATCTAAATGTCATACCAACTCAAGTCTGTCAAATATTTTTACAGTCGATGGTACATCTCTTAAAATAGAAGGAATAAATTTTTTTGAAAAGATTTTACAAAACTCCAAAAAATTTACCATTCCAAAAGTTAAATATATTTCTAAGTTAAATTTAAATCTCTTATCGGTTTCACAAATATCTGACCATGAATATAATGTCTCTTCTTCTGATGGTTGTTGGGTATATAATCGCCAGTCAGGGAAGTTGATTGGGGAAGGCCATAGAGGAGGTCTCCATTACATGGATTTTTTGGAAATACCCAAGGATACCTTTTGTTATAATGTTAAGAAATTAGAGTTGGATTTATGGCACAAACGACTTGGTTATCCTAATGTATCCAAAATTCAACACTTTTCAAATTTGAAAAAATTTGGTAACTTTGAAAATTTTACATGTAACGACTGTATTCTTGATAAAATGAAGAGATTACCATTCCATGAAAGAACTTTTTTTTCTTCTAGACTGCTCGAGCTAATACATTCAGATGTTTGAGGGCCATCACTAGTTATATCAAAGGGCGAATATGCATACCATGTGATTTTTGTTGATGATTTTTTAGGTATATTTGGATCTACTTTCTCAAACATAAATATGAGGTCTTCTCACATTTTCAAATATTTGACAACTTGGTCAAAAATAAGTTTGAAAATGATATTTCTATTTTCCGCACATATTAGGGGGGGATTTTTATCAAAGAAATTTAAAGATTATCTAAATTTGCATGGTATGACAAATAAAAAATCTTGCCCTCATACACCACGACAACATGGTTTGGCTGAACGAAAATATAGACATATTATGGAAACAACCATAACTCTACTAATAGCAAATCAAGTGCCAAAAAAAATTTGGGCTGAGGCAACCCTAACTGCTATGTATCTCTTCAATATAATGCCTTTTTCTTCTTTGCAAAATATACCACCAGTTGAAAAACTCTTTAAAGTATCTCCTGATTATGCTAGACTAAGATTTTTTGGGTGCAAATGTTTTGTTTTTACTAACAAAAATGATAAACTCTCCCATCGTGCTATTTCTTGTTCTTTCTTGTGTTATGTAGATAACCAAAAAGGCTACAAGTGTTTTGATCTTAAAAATAAAAAAATTATATGTTTCAAATAATGTGACTTTAGAAAAAGAAAGTTTCTTTGATTTTGAAAAGGCGAAAGAAGTAGATGAGTATTCTTTTTTATTTGATTTAAGTTCAAGTCATGAAAAATGTTATTATGAAATATAATAGATGAATATGATCTTGATAATGGTCATGATGATATAATTACTCAAGAGCAACCTCATAGGAACAAAAACTATTTACAATATTCTAGGCATAGGGACATTAACCAACCATGTGCATTGGAGAAATATGCTAAACAACCTGAAGTTCATGCTAGAAGGTCATCTAGGATTTCCAAACCACTTGGAAAGTTTGTCTTATGATTCCTTTTCTCCAAAATATAAGGCATTTATTGCATTAATTCATTCATATGTACAACCTATACTCAAGCTAAAAAACATTCTGAATGGGTAAAAGCCATGAGAATAGAGTTAGAAGCTTTAGAAAAGACTAATATTTGGACCATTCAAGATGTTCCAAAAGTAAAGAAACCTATAGGTTGTAGGTGGATATATAAGATTAAAATAAAGAGTGTTGAAACTCTTGAAAGATATAAAACCAGATTAGTTGTCAAGGGATATTCTCAAGAATATGGCATAGATTACGAGAAAGCCTTTGCACAACTGTTAGAACTCTAGTAGCATTTTAAAAATACTTTTGTTAACGAAAACCTAATAGAATAAGTTTAAATGGAGGCACCACTAGGTATAAGTGTTCTTAAGGGTAAAACTTTTCGTTTGGAAAATGCTCTTTATGGACTTAAACAAGCACCAAAGGCTTGGAATGACCGGTTTAGTCGAGTTATGCTTGATATTGGATTTAGAACTTGTTTGACTGACACTGCACTGTTTGTTAAGATTTCTGATGCAAGTATCATTAATTTTTTTGTCTATGTGGACGACATAATTATCACCAGAGGAGATAAATAGGGAATTGAAAATATTAAAAAACTATTCAAAAAATATTTTGAAATGACTGATTTAGGCCTTTTAAAATATTTCTTACGAATCAAAGTTGCTTACTCTCCTAGAGGATATTTATTCTCAGTCTAAATTTGCTTTTGACATTGTCTCCAGATCTGACATCACAGAATATAAGAGAGTTGATACCCTTGAGATTGCCAACACCATGATGCAAATTGATGATAGAGAACTTCTTGAAGATCCTACTCCTTATAGATAGTTTATTGGAGAACACTTTTGTCTTTCAACTACTAGACCTGACATAACACACGCTGTACACACAACTAGTTAATTTTAGCACGCTCCCACTTATGTTTACATAAGAGCAATTTTGCGTATTATTAGATATATTAAAACTTCTCTTTCTCGAGGCTTCTTTCTGTCAGCTTCATATTCTTTAGATTTAATTGCTTATATTGATGCTGACTGGAGAGGTGATCCTAGTAACAGATACTCAACCACATAATTGCTTATACTGATGCTGACTGGAGAGGTGATCCTAATAGCAGACACCGAACTATAGTTTTTTGTGTTTTCTTAGGTGAATCTTTGATTTCGTGGCGATGCAAAGAAACAACAAAAGGTTTCACTTTCATCAACTGAGACTGAATATCGGTTCATAGCAACTACAACGATGAAGGTAGTCTGGCTCAGAAGGTTGTTGGCTGATATGGGAGCTCAAGTGACAGGAGCCTCCCGCATGTGTTGTGACAATAAAAGTGCGATCTACATTGTCAGCAATTGTACTTTTTATGAACGTACTAAACATATCAAATGAATTGTCACTATGTTCGAGATGAGTATCTATATGGGACCATCGATCTGCCTTATGTTACATCAGAATACTAGTTAGCAGATTTCTTTATCAAACCTTTCGTTGCTCCTCGTTTCTACTTTCTATTAGACAAACTTTCAGTTATTATACCGTAAGTCTGAGGGGGTGTTAAAAATTGTACATATATTTATATATATATATATATTATGTATATATATTTATATAAATATATATTTTTCTCCTTCTTTATTTTTTTTCTTTTTTCAATAGATATTTAACTAGGTTAGTTTATTTTTTACTTTTTTGTTTAAATTGAACTAGTCAACATTTGTTGACTAGTCAACCAAAAGAGACGTTGGGGAGGTCCAACGACTCTATTTAAAGTGGTTGGGCCTCTCCCAACGTCTCTTTGAAGCTCCTCTTGCTTGTGTATATATGGGGTGAAACCCCCTCGCATTTGTAATGCTTCTTGCATAAAGGTTATCAATAAAATATTATTTATTTTAGCCTCTTGTTTTTTGCCCCTTGTGTAGGTTTTGTAAGTGAACTCGTTTATGGCTTTTGGTGTGTTCACTTTAAGCATTGTGGTGGATCTTGTTGGAGGCTTCCATTTCTTTACTGATTCCACCAGTTATTATTTAACGTACCACTGGGTTTTGAACCTGCAACGTACCACCACAAGGAGACATGCACTGACAACTACTACCAACCACGTGGTTGCGAATAATTGATCTAAATGTTGACACATAGGTTGGTCTTCCTTAGCTGAATCAATGTTCTATAATGATAGGATAAATCCCATAGGGAGCTTCTCACTAGTACAGAAAAAAAGCAGATGTGCAATGGTTCAACATCTCCACTCATCCTTGGCTTCATAGCAAACCTATGCAGCGTAAGAAGTGGCTGAATGTCCTGTCTTTTCTCTCTCTTTCATTGTTCGCTTACTCTAGGAGAAGTCTATAGGAAAGGGTGAACTCCTAGCTTTTAACTTAGGTACTGCATGTAGTGTTGGGAATTGGAAACCACTGCATGGATTTCCTCTATATGGTGCAAGAGACATTTCTTAAAATCCTGCTATTGAGAAACTTACCTTACGAAACTAAGCCACCAAGTGTGAAGCCTCTTGGAGAAATGATAAATGCATGTATTCACTGAGAATTCTCCTTTCAATTGATGCAATCTCCATGGAAGAAGCAAAAGAGAAGGAGATTTGGGGAAATGAGAGCCACCACCCTTTGTTTCTTTCTTGGCTAAGGTAGAACTCAATAAAAAACTTTATTAATATAGGGCAGCCCTTTTAGGATAAGTTACAAAGGTCAAAACAAAAAATAATAAATTTAACAACTATGCCTTTCTCTAATAAATAAGCACAGAATGACTATACAACACCTGTATTACAATCCAATTTTATAAATAATTAAATGACCAAAATAACCCTGAGATAATAATGACAAATTTCCCCATGACATATCAACAGGCCTCCTCAAGTTATATATGGTTTCAAACATGGGCAACCTGCCCTTTAAGAACTGATGCTTATTTTGAAAGCCCCTTTGTCAAGATATCAACTATCTAGTACTTTTGAACTAATAAATTTTGCTTCTGTTTCTTCTGATTTTATCCTTTCCCTGACAGTTACAATCAATCGAGAAATGGTTAGAGTTGTTAGACCTGTCATGGAAAACTGGATCCTAAGCGAGGGCTAATGTACGCCTATTATCATGATACGTCCTTGACCTGCGTACTTTCATTCCTAACCTGGTCATGAGGCTGCAAACCCAAATCATCTCTGAAATGATTCTGGCTATAGGTCTTTATTTTGCCTCCAAGCTCGATCTTGTCATTTTTTCTGCTTTTCCAAGAAACTAAATTATTCCCCAAATATATGCAATAACCATGAGCTGGTCTTCTTGTGTCAAGGTCTCCTGCCCAATTTGCATATGAGTATCCCTGAATGAGATGTTCATACAACTCATTCTTGTAAGAAACAATTCCATGCGATATTGATCTTTTGACATAGCCTATTATTATCTTCAAGGCTTCCAATGAACATTTGTGGATTAGTGCTTAAATTGGAATACATGATTCATGACATATGCTTTATCGGGGCGGGTAATAGTGACATATGGCCTATGTAGTTTAAAGTGCTAGGAAGTGCCTAGTCAGTAGATCCCTAAAAAGACTAGACGAGGACTAGGTAGGACTAGTCGGTACTCCAATTAACATATAAAAAAGTACACAAGATATACAAAAAAATATGTTTAATTCTTTTACTAATAAGATGTTTTCATTACACAAATACAAAATTACACATGCTTTCACAAAATATATTAATATACATAACCAAAATATACATACATATAATTGTACACACACAAATATATATATATATATTGAATTATTCATAACATATTCAGTATAATCAACAAAGTATGCTTTCAACATTTCACATAAGCACAATAACGCATACATATATAAATAACATATTACATAATTCATAATACTAAACTTGCTTTCAAGCTTTTATAGAAAAATTCATCAGAAACAAAGTAGCACACATATTTATAAAAAACATAATCAATTAAAACTAACGGTGCATGCTTTCAACGTTTCACAGAAAAATCCCAAAAGCAAAGTAGCACACACACATATATAATTATAATAACAATGCATGTTTTCATGATTTCACAGAACAAATCACACACACACACACATATATATATATATATATACAAAAAATAACAATATATAAAAAATAATAAATGACTAATCTTCCCTCGTGCCTAGGTGAAGTCACTTTAGTTGCTGATTTAGCACCTTAGTCGGTGCCTAGATGGCAAAATCGATACCTTTTAAGGTACCCTCCTAGGAATTGCGAAGCCTAGCTGTTTTACTTACACCTAGACCGACTAGGCAGACTAGTCGGTGCATAATTGGGGCTTTTTGACTACATAGGATACGGCAATGCTCCTCCATACTTCTATATTTTTTTGGCTCTCTTAATGGTATGCCATCCTCCTTTGATAATCTTTTATTTATAGCACATGGAGTGTCCACCTGCACGTGTGTGGCCATGTTAAATTTCTTCAACATATCAATGACATTTCTTTCGCAAGAGTTTGATTTGATCTTCTCTTCTATCCATTTCTATGCCAAAAAAGTATTTCAAATCCCCTAGATCTTTCATCTTAGATATGTTATGCAAGAAGCTTTTATTTCTTGTATTAACATGCTTGAGCTCATTGTAATAATGATGTCATCCACATATAAGAGAATAGTGACAATACCTCTATGATCTTTATACACGAATAATGAAACATTTATTGCTACCTGTGATAACTCTTTATCTTCCAAAACATTATGAAAGCTTTGGAACCAAGGCCTCTATGCTTGCTTAAGTCTGTATATAGATTTATTGGGCTTGGAAACATATTTATTTTTATTAGTCTCAATGAAACCCATTGGTTGTTCTTTGAAGGATTCTTCTTTCAATTCTCCATTCAAAAATGCTTTGTTCACATCCAATTAATGCAATGGCCATCCGTGAGCTAAGGCAAGAGAATAACAATTGACTGTCATTGTCACGGGCCTATTTCCTTCAATGGGCCAGCGCGGCGCGACGGTCCTTCCTTACCGCCGCAAGCCTACTCGTCAGCTCGCTTGCCGGTCGCGGAAGCTTGTAATCAGAGTGCAAGAAAGCAAGAGAGAATAGAGGGAGAGAAATTGCAATCACAAGAAGCAATCACCACAAGGGTGAACAAAAGAAAGTTCAACGCATTTACTTCATTCACAATTTTGCCCGCAGGCTATTACAGTTCAAGTATACGGGCTGCCCCTTCGGGGTATTGATTCACCTGAACCGGGCAGCTTACATCAGACTCAACAAAAGCAAAACAGACTCTAGCGCAACTGTACACTGTAAGTCGCAAGGGAACATGCTCCCCCCTTCAAATCATGCGCCGTCCTCGGCGCCATCTGTTTCGTGGTAAGCCCTGACTTTAGCCGGGTAGCGGCTGTTCATTCGAAATGTAGGCTCCCACGTTGGTTCCACTATTTCCTCCCACTGCACCAAGTATTTCTTCGCTTGTCCCAAGTTGTTGACCTTATGACGAAGGATCTGACTGAGGTGCTTCTCGGCCCGTTGTGCTGCCGGGCCCCTCTGCATGATAGGTGCGCGTTGTGGCACACTGCGTTCCGGGTCTCCATCATCTGGATGGAACTGCTTGAGGTTGCACACGTGGAACACCGAGTGCACCTTGAAGTCTGGGGGCAACTCCAGTTTGTATGCCAGCTTACCCACCTTCTTCGTGATGGTGAAGGGTCCCTCATACTTTCTGAGTAGTCCGCGGTGCCGTCCGCGGAAGATGCCTGTGCGACCAGGATATAACTTCACCAACACTTGGTCCTCAACTTGGAACCCTGCGGGCCGACGATGATTGTCCGCCCACTTCTTCATTCTCTTTGCCGCTTTGTGTAAGAATGCCTTCGCTAACTCATTTTGCTCGTGCCAGTCGCGAACAAACTGATAGGCGAATGATGGCCTTCCCTTTTCCTGTGTGGCAAGAGTGTGCGGGGTCAGTGGCTGCTGTCCCGTGGCTATCTCGAACGGACTGTGGCCTGAAGACTCGCTCTTCTGCAGATTATAACAAAACTGTGCCACATCAACGAGCTTCACCCAATTTTTCTGATTGGCACTAACAAAGTGCCTAAGGTACTGCTCCAGTATCCCGTTGATATGCTCTGTCTGCCCATCTGTCTGCGGGTGAAAGCTTGTTGAAAACAACAATTCAGAGCCAAGTAGCCGAAATACTTCACGCCAGAACTTGCCCGTGAAGCGAGCATCACGATCACTCACAATGCTCTTTGGTATGCCCCAGTGCTTCACCACATGCTTTACGAACAACTCTGCAGTCTTCTCTCCAGGGCACTCCTTGGAAGCTGGGATGAAGGTGGCATACTTTGAGAAACGATCCACCACAACCAAAATAGAACTGAGGCCCTCTACCTTTGGCAGACTAACAATAAAGTCCATGGAGATGCTATCCCAAGGACGTTCTGGAATTGGTAGAGGCTCAAGGAGACCGACAGCCTTCTGATTTGTCCCCTTATCTTGCTGGCAGATGAGGCATGTCCGCACATACCCCTCAACATCGTCTCTCATCTGCGGCCAATAGTAGCCGCGCTCAAGGAGTGCTAAGGTCCGCTCCTGACCAGGATGGCCGGCCCATAGTGTATCATGGCACTCCTTGAGTAGCTCTCGGCGAAGGCTTCCCCACCGTGGTACAAAGATGCGTCCCCCTTTTGTTACGAGGAGGCCATCCTGTAGCCAAAATCGCCGAGTCTTCCCTGCCTGCGCCAGAGAAACAAGGTGTTGTGCGGTCGGATCCTGCTGTGTACCTTCGCGGATGCGGCTCAGCAATGCACCTTCCAAATGCACTTCAGAAGACTCCGCACGCGCAGCTGCCAGTTCAGCCCTACGGCTCAGAGCATCCGCCACAACATTGGTCTTTCCAACCTTGTACTCCAAGGCAAAGTCGAACTCAGCCAAAAATATCTGCCATCGAGCTTGTTTAGGCGTCAACTTCTTTTGTGTCTGAAAATAGCTCGTGGCCACGTTGTCCGTCTTGACGACGAACTCGACACCCAAAAGGTAGTGCCGCTAGGTCCTGAGAGGCAATACACAATGGCGGTTATCTCACGTTCGTGCACTGTGTAACGCCTCTCTGCATCCTTCAGCTTACGACTCTCATATGCGATCGGATGACCATCTTGCATAATAACTCCGCCAATGGCAAAGTCTGAGGCATCAGTGTGGACTTCGAAGGGTCTCGAATGATCAGACAGTCGCAACACTGACTCCCTCACTAAGGCTTTCTTCAAGCCGTCGAAGGCATCTTGACACGCTCCTGTCCAGAGCCATACCCGATTCTTCTTTAACAAATCTGTGAGGGGCGCAACAATGAGGGAATAACTTTCGATGAAACGCCGATAATAGTTTGCCAAACCAAGGAATGACCGCAATTATGGCACTTTGCTTGACGAAACCCATTCCTGGATGGCCCTTATCTTCTGCCCATCCATACGCAGCACACCACGCCCCCCAACGTGGCCAAGGAAGCTGATCTCCTCCTGCCCGAAGAGACACTTCTCTCGTTTGACACAGAGGTCATTATCCTTCAGCACCTGAAACACTGTTCGTAAGTACCCGACATGTTCCTCCATGTTGCTGCTGTAGATCACGATATCATCCAGGTAAACTACCACAAACTTGTCTAAGTAAGGGTGAAAGATCTGGTTCATTAAAGTCGTGAAAGTGGTTGGAGCATTTGTCAACCCGAATGACATTACTAGAAATTCGTAAGCACCATAGCGGGTGACGCAAGTTGTTTTCGGCTCATCACCTTCGGCAATCCTCACCTGCTAGTAACCCGATCGCAGATCTAGCTTGGAAAAGATACAGGCACTGCCTAGCTGATCGAACAAGTATGCTATCAATGGCAATGGGTACTTGTTCTTCACCGTGACCTTGTTCAAGGCACGGTAATCCACACATAACCGTTTAGAGCCATCATGTTTCATCTGGAAAAGGACCGGGGCACCAAATGGGGCTTTTGATGGACGAACAATGCCTGTGTCCAACATCTCATCTAACTGCCTGCGCAGTTCCTTCAGCTCAGCTGGCCCCATACGGTATGGAACCATTGCAAGAGGCTTCACTCCCGGGGTCAACTCAATCTTGTGGTCGACCTCGCGTCTTGGCGGAAGACGCTTTGGCAATTCCGGGGGCATCACCCCCTGAAACTCCTCCAATAGTGGGGCTAGGGTCGGTGGCACTGCTGCTTCCACCTTCCCTTCCTCTGCGCGCACTGCCACTAAGAATGTCTGCTCCCCATGCTTGACACCCTTCTTTTGTTGCATTGCCGACAACACTGAAGACTTGCCTTTCTGCGTAAGGCACTGCACTGTGTGGGACAGGTCTGACTCCATGATCGTCAGCGTGTTGAATTTTGGCAACATCATAACATTCTGGCTTCGCAGAAACTCCATACCCAAAATCATCATGAAATCGTCCAGAGGCACCATAGAGAAGTTGGCTTTCTCGACCCAACTTCCCACTTGAATAACCACATCCCTTGCTTTACCAAGGATGGGTTTGGCCTCAGAGTTTACCGTTTTAATGGTCTTCTGCTTTGGCCCATGCTTCAAGCCCAACCGCTCTGCCTCTTCCCGCGAGACAAAGTTCTGTGTGGCCCCGGAGTCTATCATTGTTGAAGTAGACTTTCCATTCATAATAACTTCAGTGTACATGAGTTCCTTACTGACCTGCATGTTTTTAGCTGCATTGATCGATCGTATGGCGCCCATCCTCGGTTGTATGGTCTCAGTGTCGCTGCATTCTTCCTGTGCAGCATTGGCTTGCCCGTCGTCCTTTACAAGGCGCTTTGGGCATTGACGGACGATATGTCTATCACCACAGAACCAACATGTCACAACCGCACCCTTGTTGCTGTTGTTATGCTTTGTGTAGTTCTGTTTCTTTTCGGATTGATGGCGTGTCGACGCCTCACCTTTATCGTTGCGCTGCTCGTCCTTCTTGCCTCCGTGGTCAGGCTTCTTCCCAACTTTGGTTGATGGGGTGAAAGGCTTGCGCTGAGTGTCAACTAAGCGCTCAGCCGCCACATATGCATCTTCCAAAATACGGAGGTTGCTCCTTTCCACTTCAGACTGTGCCCATGGTTGAAGTCCCACAATGAACCAGTTGAGCATGTCGTCTTCTGGCATGTTAGGTATCTCCAGCATAAGCTTCTGGAACGTTCTGACATAGTCTTGCAACAAACTAGTATGTTTGAGCTCACGAACCATCCGGTAAGCCTGTCTCTGCGCATTTCTTGGCATGAAGTAGTTGCGCAACTCTACTTTGAAGTCGTCAAAGGTGTCTATCACACATTGACCCCTCTCCATGTCATTGCGCTTCCGCCTCCACCAAGCGATAGCATCATCATCAAGTAAGGCTGCTGCAGCCTTGATCCTCAGATCTTCGAGGGTCACATTCTGGATATCCAAGTAGTCTTCTACTTGGAACAAGAAGTTCTCAATGGCCTTGCTATCGCGAGAACCATTGAATTTTGCGGGTCTAGGTACATCAATCCTTGATGGTCTCTCACCATTTCTGCCATTCAGGGTCACCGTCCGCTGCAACGTACAGTTCTTCAACTCAAGATCGGTCACTGTAGTCGTCAACGAAGTGACCTGCCCCATTAGTAAGTTCACCTGCTCTTGCAGGCTCGCCACCACATCATTCAATCCATTGAATGATTCACATGCGCGTGAAATCGCTTCATCATGCGAAGTCACATCTTCCACCAGCTTGTTGACAGTTGCAGCCAACTCTTCTTGGCCCCGAGGTGAACCCATCTCCTCAGCTTCGGCAACTGCCTTGCCTTTGGTGTTGCGCAAGTGTTGATAAGACGCCATGATGTCTTGCTCACAAATCGCAGCCTGTCGGCATGTCTGTCGACACCGACTCCGGAGTCCCTTCCCCAGCACGAGAACGGGCTCTGGTACCACTTGTCACGGGCCTATTTCCTTCAATGGGCCAGCGCGGCGCAACGGTCCTTCCTTACCGCCGCAAGCCTACTCGTCAACTCGCTTGCCGGTCGCGGAAGCTTGTAATCAGAGTGCAAAAAAGCAAGAGAGAATAGAGGGAGAGAAATTGCAATCACAAGAAGCAATCACAACGAGGGTGAACAAAAGAAAGCTCAACGCATTTACTTCATTCACAATTTTGCCCGCAGGCTATTACAGTTCAAGTATACGGGCTGCCCCTTCGGGGTATTGATTCACCTGAACCGGGCAGCTTACATCAGACTCAACAAAAGCAAAACAGACTCTAGCGCAACTGTACACTGTAAGTCGCAAGGGAACAGTCATAATCTTAACAATTAGGTTGAATATTTCTTCATAATCTAAACCGTGTTATCGGTTGTACTTTTTTGCTACTAGCCTTTTTTAATCTTTCAATGCTATCATCCGACTTGCATTTTATCTTATAAATCCACCTTTTATCCTTTGCTGCTTCGTAATATGTGCTTGGTTCATGATCTTTCATGGCTTCACTGAAAAATATTTTGTGTTCATTGAAAAATCCCTCGTAGGACACCCATCTTTCAATTGGATGGCTGACACTTTTGGACCTTCTTACCACTTCAAGAGCTTGACTTGGTTTTGTACTCTTATTTACATTGCCTATATCTTCTTGAGCACTTAAACATCGAAAGTTTGTTGAGAAGAAACAAAAAGCGAGGAGCAACAAGAGCTTTGATAAAGAAGTCTGCAAGTTGAAATTCTTATGTCACATTACGATAATTCAATAGTTCCTCTCAATAATTCATCACAGACAGTGACAATCCATCTCATATATTTGGTGCGCTCATGGAAGGTGTGGTTGGTGGCAATGTAATTGTACTTTTATTATCGCAATACATCTTCGAAGGTTTGGAGATAACAACTTCCATATCTCTGCGAAGATTTCTTAACCATACAAGCTCCATAGTTGTCGTTGCTATAGCCCTATACTCAGTTTCAATAGATGATAGCGATACATTCTATTGCTTTTTGCATCTCCAAGCAATCAACAAATCTCTTAGAAATACACAAAAACCAGTAGTTGAGATTCTATCGTTGAGATTTCCTCCCCAATCTATATCAGTATAAACAAGTAAATCTAAAGATGAATATGAGGATAAAAAAACCCTTTAGTTATGGTGTTCTTAATATATCTAACAATCCTTAATACAATACTCATGTGCAAGGTGGTTGGAGCATGCTGAGATTGACTAACAGAATGGACTGCATGAGCTATATCTGGTCTTGTGATAGATAGGTAAGTGAGTGACCCAATTAGCTCTCTATAAGGTGTGGGATCTTCAAAATGTGTCTCATCTTCAAGTTTTAACCTAGCATTCACCACTTCAGGAGTCTCCACTTTCTTATCATCTAAAATACACACAAATATATGCAACAAGATTCGTTTAAGAAAAAAATGTATCCTCTAAGAGAGTAAGTAACTTCAATACTTAAAAAATATCTTAAGAAACCTAAAAAACAAGACATTATTTACATTTAGTTGATATATAGGCCATTTTTTGGTAGAGACAACTGCTATAAGGGTCTTAACACTAGTCAATAAATTCCGTATTCATGGGAATATCTTTTGGATACTAACCTAACTTCATATCCTTATAGGGTTCCATCACTCTTGGTTTTGACTTTGAAAACCCATCTATACCCAATGGTTTTCTTTTCTAATGTTACTGCAACTACTTCTCAAGTTTTGGCTTTCCTAAGGGTATCTAATTCTATTTTCATGACTTCAATCCAATAAGGAGATTTTTTGGCTTCATTATAATGAGATTACTCATGGTAGGAATGTAGTGCTATTAGGCAAGTTCTATAGTTTGGAGGGAAAGAATCATAAGTCACAAACCTATTTGGTGGAATATATACTCGACTAGATCTTCTAAGTGTGGATTCTTCTATAGGCGAATCATGGGAGAATTTTTCTAGTGATCTCATTATAAGCAACGACTTTGTTTAGCTGGACTAGGTGGAGGCTTGTGCTTTTTGAATTGGCTTGAGTATTAATGTTGTCTGGGAATAACAACCACATGAAAGTCGTTGCTTGGAGCAAGGGACCAATATTCTAAATTTATATCTTTGTCGTTGTAGCTCCATCTCAATCTCTAAAAGAGCTCTATAAAAAGATGAAGCAATTAAGCCATTGTAAAATGGTATCAAAAGTGGAACAACAAGAGGAAAGAATAAGGAGAAGAGGAAGACAATGGTAGAGCTGCTCCGACCCTTCTATTCTCAAAAGATGAGGGACAACCAGGGTTACCGGAAGAGCCATAGGGCATGGGGAAGCGTGCTTCCTTGAAGCGCGAAACGTGCTGAGAAGCACCAAAATAATTTAAGAAGCACTCTTCCCTTTATTTTTTCATTTTTTTTGTGTTTTTATTTTTATTTTCTTTCTTTTTTCACTTCCCTCTCACTTCTCTCTTGCTTCTTAGGTCGCTTCCGAGATGATTCTTGGTTCGCTTCTAAGTCGTCCCGTGCTCCCCGCTTCCTAAAATTTTGAACGTGCTTAGCTTCCCCTAAAAGATGGGTTATAGTTGTTTTAATTAGGGTACATAAAATAAGAGCCAAACATTAGATAAAAATTACAAAGAACTAATAAGAATGTACCAAAGGATTATAATGAACAACAAATATTACAAAGATGCTCCACTTATTGGAGGATCTAACTTAAAGGACAAAAATGTCTTCAATAAGTTAATATTATGCTCCACATCACCTCAAATCTTGGCATGGGGCCTGCACCACATCAAAGTGCCCTTTGCCATGTCAAATCCTCGAATTTGAGATATGAAAGATTCAAAGATGCCCCAAGGTTTCTTATAAAAACAATATCCATCCTCACTGTTTGGCTAGTTGTACGCCAATTTGCATACTGGAAATTTAGTTAACCCATATAGGGAAGGAAACATTTCCACTAGCAAAATTGACTGCCCCTCTATTTATCCTTCCAAAAGGGTGCGGAAAATTCCCTAAAACTGCATTAGTTAAAACATGAAAATCATGTGGGACTATCAACCAACCTTTTCGGTTGCCTGGCCTCTTCTTCCACCTCTAATTGATTGAACCAATTCCATGGCAATCCAAATAAGCAATGTTTTGCCTAAATTAGTCAGATCTAGAGACTTCTAGCATAACCACTACCACCACCACCATTTTTTGATAGGACTTTGTTTAGCTGGCCTAGCCTTCTTATGCCTAGCTCGCCTACTCCAATGTCATTGTAACAAATTTTCAAGCCACCAAACAGCCTCACTTGGATCATCTTCATTAAAAAACTCTGTTTTCCTAGTCATTTTATAAATCATCATTAAGAAGGAAAGCATAGTAGCTATAGCATGATTTAACACAACTATTCTCTTGGCCAACTTCAGGTACTGGCTTATAAAGCCCAAACCTTTCTCACTAATCTATTTTTTGTTCCCACACAAGGTGATGGCTCATAACAACCTTTTATGTGGACGTTCCAAGGTAGTTGATTGGGAGACCACCTTTGCAACATCCAAAAACGATTTCAGCCTCACTATGCATCTCTAGGATTGTGTTGGAAGCTACAAAAAGCTACAATCCTCTCCATTAATTCTTAGCTCAAAAACAACCCCGAAGGTTCTCAGAATTAACTAGACGTGACACATTTGAGCATGAAAAGCTGCTCCAAAGAGTAAAATGCTTTTAGCAAATTAAGAGAGGGTTGAAGAATGGATACATGTATGGTTAAATTTGAAATGAACCCCTTATCCATTGTAGTTCTTACAAACACTGCTAAACCTTCATAAACAATGTTACAGAGAAGCAAATATAGTGGACACATTGCCTAAGCCCCCTCATTAACAAGAACTCTCTTTAGACCCATTGATGCTAATCAAAATTTGAGCAGATGTAATGAGGAATGTATAGCCTCATTTGCAACAATTCACGTTCACAAATTGTATGACTTGGAATAGATACACATTGTGTAGGAGAGACAGATCCTTGAGGAAAATTTCCAATTAAGGTTGTAAAATGTGTATCGTAATATCGTAATTTTAGTAAAAAAGTATTGTATTCTTGTAAAATGTAAGACATAATTCTAAAAAATACAAATTAAAAAATCACATAATAGTGATTATGAATAAAAAATAAAATGTAAAATGTACAATAAAATAGTCAATAAACACAATTATAAAGAATTAAAAACACAATCTTAATATTCCAACTGTTCTTAAAAGATCATAGTTCTTGAGACAAAGTTTAAAACATTTCATTGAATATCCTAAATGCCAAATATTCTAATTTTCTAATTTTAACTCTAAATGTTCTAACCTAAGGATAAACTATTTCTTTAAACTTGAGAATTGAGATGTAGATAACCCACAATTCCTTCACGGAATCTGAAATGTCCTCTCACATAGGAAGTAATGCTGTTCCTTTATCGATCAATCATTTTATCCTTGGAATCTAAGATGACTTCTATTAGTGACTGCATGTTGTGCCTTTGGCAATAGTATGAATTCTCACAAGTAGCATTGTTGCTCCTATGAGTGATCTCAGGATTATCCTTTATCCTGAAAAAAAGAATACCTCGAATATCGAGGTTCAGGTTTGCCCCTTAACATGAAAGGGGAAAAGAATAGAATTTAAGGAGATTTAAATGCAGAGAAATTGATATAAATTTAGAAAATCAATAAAGGTTGACGAAACTTGTATATACAAAAGAATCCTCATAGGTAGCGTTATTGCTCCTACGAGGGGTTTCAGGATTATCCCTTATCCTGAATGGAAAAAGAATAGAATTTTAAGGAGAATTTAATGAAGAGAAATTGATATAAATTTAGAAAATCAAATAAAGATTGATAAAACTTGTGTTTGCAAAAGAATTCTCATAGGTAGCATTATTGCTCCTACGAGGGGTTTCAGGATTATCCCTTATCCTGAATGGGAACACCTCGGACAACGAGGGTCAGGTTTATTCTGGTTGAACTGGGTTGAACTGGGTTTTCTTAAGCTACTCTCATTTTGTGTTAAATGTTGCTAGAATAACTGGAGTCTCTGTTGGTCCTTTTAGTAGTTCTGTTAAATTAAGGACTTTGTGTTAAGATTTTGTTACGGTGGGATTTCTGGAATTGAAAGTCTTCATTATGTGATTCCTTGTCCTGTCAAATTGGGTGCGAGATCCCTGCCCATGCATGTCAAGGATGGTTCACTACAAATAACCATCATAATTATGCACAGACAAATTTTTTGAGAAATTTTGACATTTCTATCTTTTCCTTTTCTTGGCAGTATGTACATTTTTTGCAACGAAGCCTCAAACATAAGCCGCAGAAAAAAAAATTCCGGGGGCGCTGCCCCCCTACGCCCCCCCCCCCCGCTAGGGGCGGCCCCCCCTGGACCCCCGCCCGCTGACTGCGCAGTGGGACCCGCACCGGGGGGAGCCCCCGAACCCCCCTTTATGGAAGGGCAAAAGTACAATTTGCAAAGTTTATAAAAACACTCATGCTTGTGCCACACTTTAGAGGACAATATCCACATATATGCACACAAGATATATATATATATATATATATATATATATATATATATATATATATATATATATATATATATATATATATATATATATATATATATATATATAGCTGAGTCTTCGTGTCCAAAATTTTTAAAATTGCACCGCACCTGTGTCGCACCCGCACCCGCACCCATGTGACATAGGTGTGACATGAGCTTTTCTTCGATCTCCTCCTAAACCAGCAACTATTTCAGCATAAGCACTGCCTGGAAGCTGGAGAGAGAGAGAGAGAGAGAGAGAGAGAGAGAGAGAGAGAGAGAGAGAGAGAGAGAGAGAGAGAGAGAGAGAGAGAGAGAGAGAGAGAGAGAGATGTACAAACTTAGTGTGTCCTGCAATATGGCATTTTAAATGATTGAGCCTGTTGACCCTAGTGGAAATTTGGGTCGACAAAATTGACACTTCAAAAACGTTCCATAATCAACTACTTAGCAATATTTCAACACATGGGCTATTCCTCCTAGTCCTTCATTAAAAGTTTTTAGATAAAATAGACAAAATCCATTTGATGTTGTGTCATTCGAGACCATCTCGCTTCAAAAACTTAAAAATCTAAGGAAAAGATGGGAATTTTTTTGTCTAAAGGCATCAAGAAATATTGGAGAGAAGTTCACCTTCTTTTGCCTCAATGGTCAGAAATGAATCTCCTTGCACAAATTCACCCTCTGAAATACAGAACATAGAAAACTCCCAAATGTTCTACTCTTGAAGCTCTCAATTCCCACACTTAACTCTATCAAATTCACTAGTCTGTGTGGGGATAAAAATGACCCATTTATGTATAAAGAGTCCCGCTAAAAGCGGTAGGACTTTTTTAAAAATAGAAAAAAACAAATTAGAAAGCACAACTTAAGGAGTATCAATAATACACCATGTACCAAGGTGTAGCCTGCCATAGGATATGTACGTTGCAAATCCAATACATTGTTGAAACGAGATTCAGACGTGTCTTGTGCTGGTTTAGGACCAACAATGTCATGTATAGTAATGTAACACAAGATACATTTACAACCATGTTTTCAATCTCAAAGTCAATACCTTTGCAAACTATTTTCTAGAACTATTGAGAAAGGAAATTGGTCTAAACTGATTCCTATTCAGGGACTGATTCCTTTGGAATAAGGATAATTTATTGTCTATAAGTCTGCACTTTGAATGAAATTCTCCCATTTAAAGAGTTGAGTACACTCCCATAGGTCTGCCATTTTAAAAACAAGGGGGAAAACCTTAAGCCCAATGGCTTTCTCTTCTGCCAGATCGAGATAACATTTATAGTTTCTTCTTTAAAAGCTTCTTTTCTTCTTCTAGACTTGTTTAACCTATGAAACAGTAGTTTAGGATTGAGCAGGGAACCTCCTTCCCTATGTTACTTGGACACTGACATGAGTGTTGGTGTCAGACACTGGAAGAAGTGTCGGACACAGCGGGTTTTAATGGTTTGGATAGCCTCTGATCCAAATCTTTCATGTTCAATGAGAATTAACTTATTTTATCGCAACCTGAATCTGGTATAGTTGATAACACTTGTATGTTACTTTGGATTGGATTGGCTGACACTTTTACCCTCTATTATTAAAAAAGTTCAAATTTCGAAAAATTGCTTCTTAATTTTTTGTTGTCATTTAACTTTTTCAAGATCTAGAAGTCTTTAAGCTTCTTTTCAATTCTGTTTTATGTGTGCCATATTGCTTCTTATGCATGTTCATTATGAGAAATCCTCTTATAAAGAGGCAAGGAGGTCCCTTTACCTTGACGGATATAGGACTAAGAGATCCCATTTCTCTCTCCGAGTCCTGAATCATGCACAGTATGGCTTAATAAAGCCATTCCAATAGTAATGTAAATAACTCTAAATGGAAAGTATGAAGCATTCATTTTGTTAACTCATTATATTATATAAGATTTGTTATGTACATCTTAGGAAAATAGAATGTGCATGCATGAAAACAGGCTCCAGCATATCAGGCTCTCTGGACATGTCGTTACTTGCGACAAAGATTCTCTAATGATCTAGGGAGTCCACGATGTGTCTCCTTGTCTTCTATGATGTTTGATATTGTACAGCTTGATGTTTGAGGGGATGCCAATTTGAGAACCTTGTTTTTTTGCTTCTAGTACCTTCAATAATTCTATTGGATAACTTGGATATAATTAATTCATAGTGATCATTAATTATTTGGCATGTGTTTCTTCTATATAATCTTGAGGTTCACACAGACTGAAAAGGCACTACCTTCAATTTGGTGGAAGGGTTTGTGGGGGGGATGAGGGAACATGCATAACATGAATAGATAATTGCAAAGTTTTTCTCTTGAAAAGTGTATTCAGCGCTACAAGTGAGTCCTTGATAACATGAAATTTGCTTAATGTAAAAATATAACTCAAAATATCAGGCTCTTCTTGTGGATTGTGGTCCTCCAAAACATTTTGGCAAAATCTATGTTTAGTTTTTGTGATTGATTAATCTGATGCTGTGTCACTTGGGAGAAAGTTTTTTCTGATCTAGATGCTAATATTTTCTTAGATTAATTGGTTACCATATTATGTTTTTTTTTTAAAATTGAAAGGGTAAACTATTTGCTAGAGGAGTAATTCATTCTAGGGTATCATCCAAAGGGGTACAATTGCTATGATCTTGTAAGAACAACAAAGGAGTTCATAATATATGGGCATGTTCAGTTCTCTAGATATTTTGTGCTTTTACTCTTTGATTAAATAATCAACAAGGCCAAGAAGATTTATTTCTCCTAGTTCCTTTTCAGACAAGTTTCTCTCTGAAGAGTTTTATGTTGCCAAACTTCATGATCACTAAGTTTTTGAATTCCATGGTGGCCTTGATTCAATTGGGGATGCCCCATAATGTCCCTTCCCTTGCTGGCTTGAACCTATGCAGAAAACACATATGGTGATAACAGTTCTGAAGACAGTGCAGCATCTTTTGATGGTTTTCTAACATAATGGAGTCTGCAAGCAGTATATACCCGGATAAAGGCAATATTTTGAAAATATCATGATAGTACTGTTGTACACAAAACAATTGAAAATGTAAAATATTTTGATATATTGCATTGAAACTTGGCAATATCTACTCCATATATCAAGTATGGATTCTTCAACACTACCCTGCGCAGTTTGCAAGCATTTATCCCTTATGTTGTCCTTTGCTCACAGGTTTTTAATAAAAGCTGGACATGCAATGCCGAAGGACAAGCAAAGAACCTTTCTTTTAGTTCACAGCAGTTGAGGAACATTCTATTTGAATGCATGGAGGGCATTCTATTTCTTGCTAGGGCCACATAGTGCCTATCATTCTATTCTTTTGTGAAGTTTGCTGATGTGCAGGATTCTGGACCAAGTGATGCATAATTGTGGCCTCAAATGACTCTGCAGTTGAAGTTTCATAGTGGACTATAAATATGCATATCATTTCGTTAAGCTTAAAAGAGTTTGCTTGGCTATGCTGCTTAGAAATTTCATAGCCATGCAAGTGCCTGACATGTTTTTGGTTGCTTGCATTTAGTTTCTGAAGTGTGCCATAGCAATGATTCTGATTTCATGCCATCTGTGTTTAGCATCATCATTCATTCTTGATATAAAATAAATTTAGAAGTGTAGGGTGGATAATTTAATTTAATTTATCCCTAAAATCAGGGTGCAAATTTGTGCAAACTGATTAGTGATCTTAATGTCATTGTTTGCTTTCAGTGCCGATGGGATGCTGTTTGGTGCACTGAGCAGCTGCCCAATCTGTTCGGGTTCTCTTCATTATTCTGGAGGAACATACAGGTGCCATGGATACCTGTCAGCATGGAGTAAATGTTCTTATTCATGCACTACACCTGAGCGCAAGAAAGGAAAGTGGAAAATTCCAGAAGGGACAAGTAATGATTACCTTTGTAAGGTATTAGGGGTGCTTTGGTGCTAATATACATTTCCTAGTCATCCAATGCAATGGTTTCAGATGAGAATTTTTTGGATGCAGTGGTTCAAGTCACAAAATGTAAAGAAACCTGTCCGTATTCTCCCTCCAGAGTCTATAAGCCGACCTACTGGAACTGTTGGTACCAGACCATCTGGGTCAACTAACGGTGAAAAATTGGAAGACTTAAAGGTCGCTATTTCTGGTGAACTGGGGGAACCCCTGGTAGGACCAACATGGATTAATCGTCCACATCAGTATTGATTTAAAATGGAAAAAATCTTTTGCATTTAATCTTGATTGTCATCTTTTGGAAATTTACTAAGCATTGATTTTGATACATTGAGCTGAACAATAACAGGAAGAGTGGAAGAATAGAATTAAGGATGCAGGTGCAACTTTTCATGCAAAGATAAAGAAAGGTTTAACCTCCTGAACTGCAAAATTAAACTCTATCAATGAAATTGATTTGTCTGAGATTTTTTTTTTCAAATACTGATGTGAATTGATGAATCCATCCATGTCATAAAAACTGAGCCCCACTTGCTCGTGATGCTTTTCTTGGTTGCTTTGCAGAAACAAGTTGTTTGGTTGTTGAGGGTGAAATCGATGAACATGATCCTGAGATCAGAAAAGCAAGGTGAGAATTGCAATGGATATGATTGGTCTCACGCGCAATTGGTATTTTAAGTTACTTGCATCCATGATATAAACCTAAAGAATCATGCTTTCCATTTTTCGCAGAAGGATGAAAGTGCCCATCGTTAGGGAGGCTTACCTGGTTGATTGTATTGAGAGACAGAGGCGGCTTCCAGTAGAGCGGTACAAGGTTGAGTCTGTTGGTGAAGCTTCAAGAAATGGGGTAATGACTGTGAAAGTCAAAGGACGAAGTGCTGTTCATGAATCTTCTGGTTTGCAAGATTCTGGTCACATTTTGGAGGATGGTAAAAGTATATACAATACAACTTTGAACATGTCTGATTTATCTACTGGGATCAATAGGTTCTCTCTCACTCCTTTTCTCTGATTCATGGAGCAATTTTTTTTGTTTTCTTCGCAAACTGGCTAATTTGGATAAAAGCTTATGAGTTGGTTCTCTTTAGAGTCCATAATTATAACTTGATCAACCATATCAGACTGAGTACTTTGAGTAGTTGCATGTTTGTAATATATGCATGATTTAGATTTTATTTTAAAACAAGAGTAATTTTGTAATTTCAGCTGTAAAATCTATATATATTTGTGTATCTAATGAAAGGCATCTCCAACTCTAACTGAATGGGCTTGGATGTAAGTTGCTGCATCTTCCTCTCTTCCTTCTTCTTGGATGTAAGTTGCTGCATCTTCCTCTCTTCTTTTTTTTTATGATGAAGAACCCTTGTTGAAGTGAGGAAAATGCCGGGTGGGGCCCCATGATTGTATTGAAATACAAGTGCCAAGAATAATGTCGCAAATGATTTCAAGAAGGCACAAACACGTAAGCAAGTTGTCTCTAATGGACAAGATACAATATGCCACAAAGGGCAAACACCAAACACACTTACAACGGAGAAGAGAGAGCTTAAAATAATAAGAGGTTTATTGATAAAATGCTGGAAAAGCATTGAGAAAAGTAAGGGAGAAGTCCCCTTTATACACACTTTTGGGGACCAAAGAGAGCTCCCAAAAGAGACATTGGGAGCTCCCCAACGTGACCGTTGGGGAGGGTCCCAACAGATCTTTTGGGAAGCCCCTTTATTACCCCTTAAACTAATAAATAAAAAACAAAAAACAAAAAACAAAGGATTACAAAAATGTCCCTAGTGGACATGCCTATTTACATGTGAACAAAAAGACTAAATTGCCCCTAGTTGACATTACAAAAATAAATACATTATATATATATATATATATATATATATATATATATATATATATATATATATATATATATATATTAACACCCTCCTTCAAACTGGCGGTGAGATCGCCGAGAGTTTGCTTAGGAGAAAGTAGAAAGGAGGGGATAGTAAAACTTTGGTAAAAAAGTCTCCGAGCTGATATTCTGAAGTGACATGTGGCAGTTGAATGGTGTCTCACAAAAATTCATCCGGAACATAATGACAGTCCATCTCAATGTGCTTTGTTCATTCATGAAAGATTTGATTGCTAGCAATATAGATAGCACTTTTGTTGTCGCAACACAGCTTCGAAGGAATAGAGATGATGACTCTCATATCTTTAAGCAGACTTCACAACACGACAATTTCAGTTTTAGTTGTGGAAGACAATGCCACTTTTTGTTGTTTCTTACATATCCAAAAAATTAATGATTCTCTAAGAAAAACACAATAACATGTGGTAGAAATCTATGTAGTCAAAAGCCCCAACTAGTCCGCCTAGCCGGTCTAGGTGCAGGTAAAACGCCTAGGCTTCGCAATTCCTAGGTGGGTACCTTAAAAGGTACCAATTTTGCCGACTAGGCACCAACTCAGGCACCTAGTCGGCGACTAAGCTGCCTCTACTATATATATATATATACACGCACACACTATATACTATTAGACAATGTACTTGTTTTGTATTTAAGTTTCGATTCGGATCCGGATCCGGATCCGGATCCAAATTACTTGTATGTACCATGTCCACAACATAATGGTATACTTGTAAATACCCTCAACTTGTCTGGGTTATTGTGAAGGCTATGTATTAGGGTTTTTGCCTATATATTAATGAAATAGGTCACAATTTCTCATTATAAAAACCGTGACTTGTTGCAGCCTCTCTCTTTCCTCTCTTAATTTCTCGTTCGCAGGTTCTGGAGAACACTCACATGGTATCAGAGCACGTCTGATCCGAGGGTTGAAATTCTTCTACACAGGTACGTCCATACAAGATCTTCCTTTCCTTCTGTACTTTCTCAAATCTTCCTTCCTCTCTTTTCTTATTCGGTGTGGTTGCTGGAATACGAGCACGAGCCCAGATCTTTCATCTATTCCTCTGCTGGAATACGAGCCCCAGGTACTTCTTCAATCTTCTAGTTTCTTTCTGCAACAAGTCAGTCTGATTTGCGTATCAGATCTGACGTCTTACCTTCCCATTCTTCTTCACATCTCTTTGCATCAAATTTGATTGCTGAAACTGAGTTGGGTCTGGGCCAAATCAGTTTTCACGATATTTTTGTCCATCAAATCAGTTGACCTCTCGAACTGATTTGGATTTGTGCCAAATCAGCTTTCACGATTTCTCTGCTTTCACGATATCTTTTGGGGTTTTATCGACTGCTCCAGATCTGTACATCAGATTTGTCTCTCCCCTTTCCATTTGATTTCATAGATTTGTACATCAGATCCGTACATCGATATTCTTTTTGTTTCTGTTTTACTATTGTTGTGTGCAATTTTTATATATATAAAAAAAAGAAGGAAAAGTCTTAGCTTCTTTGATGAAATCAGATTAGACCTGATAATTTGGGTATCAGTTCTGATAATCAGATTCACACTGAATACTCAACTCTCTACTAGTTAAAAAAAAATTGCTGCATTTATATACTTATTGCACACACCAATAATATTCTTTTTCTTGTTCTAAGGCATGGATTCTTCTTCTTCTCAAACTTTTCTCTCATCCAACTTTCTTGGCCAACTCATTTCTGAAAAACTTACCAATTCCAATTTCTTGATCTGGAAGAGACAAATTCTTCCATTCATTAAAAAGTCAAGGTCTTTCTGGACATTTAAATGGATCAATTTCATCCCCTCCAGAATTTATCATACAAGAAACTAAGGATGAAAACGAGGCTGATTTTATACAACGAATACCAAATCCCCAATATGAGAATTGGATGAAGCGTGATCAAGCTGTAGTTGCTTTCCTTATCTCCACTCTCTCAAAAAGTATTGGTGGGAATTCCAGATGAGTGTTCAACAAAAGAATTATGAGACAGACTAGTGAAGACATATTCTCAGATTTCAGAGGCTAGAATTTTCTTTCTTCAGTGTGAATTCCAACTCTTCACTAAGGGTTCCATGTCTGTCATGGAGTACTTGAACAAGGTTTAGAGCATAAGTGATCAACTATCTGTTGTCGGGTATGAAGTGACAGACAAAGATAAAGTCAGGCAAGCCTTGAATGGATTGGGACCGAAATTTCATGTTCTTTCGACCTCATTGTTATGTCTACCCAACTTACCATCGTTTGAAGACTTGCAAGCGAAACTACTTCAATATGAGATGACCTTAAAGGGGATGTCACATGACACTGGTGGACAAGTTCTTGCTACTGGTGTTTCTTTTGGCCAGGGACGAGGACGAGGTACTCTAGGGGGGGCGTGGGTTACTACTCACCCCGAATGCCTCTCCTTCTTATAATGTGAAAAACGTGCCCAACTGTTATCTCTGTAACAAGCGAGGTCACGTCAAAGCCAACTGTTGGCACAATCCACAAAACAAAGGAAAGTTCTAGAAAGGTGGGAGCTCGTCAGGAAAAAAGGAGAACCCTTCAAAATTTTGTGGAGATGTGAAAGAGCTTCTTTTGGCCACATTGTCTGAACTTGATCTGAAACGCGATGATAAAGGAGTCTGGTACATTGATTTAGGGGCAGCTACTCATGTCACAGGTAATGCGGGTAAATTCTCTACTTTAACTCCCTATTTTGGAAAAAGTAACATCGTCACTGGAGACGGGTCACACCACCCCATCACCCACATTGGAAATGTTTCTATCCCCCTGCCTAAATCCCCATTTCATCTTTCCAATGTTCTTCATGCCCCAAATATTACAAAAAATATTGTTTCCGTTTCTAAGTTTGTTGATCATACCAATTCTTCCATTAAATTTACTCTGTCTTTTGTTTATGTCAAGGATCTACAAACAAAGGAGACATTCGCTAGAGGGGAACGCCGGGGAAATATGTATGTCTTCCAGGAGGATCCTTTTACTTGTGTTCGACCTATCTTGAAGTCCTCTCCTCAGTCTATGTCGTCAAAGAATATTCATGTGTTCAATTTGCAATCTTCAAATAAATGTAATAAGCTCGATTTTTGGCATTTGCGTCTTGGTCATTGTGGTCGAGTCTTTGTTGAACGACTAGTATCTGATGGTCTTATTCCTGAGTCTAGCCTGATTCTTAGACCAGATAATAAAATGTGTTCAAGTTGTCAAATGTGTAAGAGTCATGTTCTTTCTTTTCATTCAATAAATGAGAGAGCTTCAAGGCCTTTTGAAATCGTTTGTTCCGATGTATGGGGACCGACTCTTAGTCCATCTAATTCTGGCAGCAAATATTATGTTATTTTTATTGATAATTTCTCTCGCTTCACTTGAATATATTTCATGAAGAATAAATCGGAAGTCTTCTCTATTTTTCGTTGTTTTCATGCATTTGTCAAAACTCACTTTTCTTGTCATATTTTACATTTCCAATGTGATGGTGGGGGGGGGGGAATACTCCTCCAGAGATTTTATTAATTACCTCCAAGATAATGGGATAAATCGTAGAGTATCTTGTCCGCATACACCCCAACATAATGGAGTTGCAGAACGGAAACACCGTCACATTGTGGAAAGCGCTATGAGCATGATGCATGAAAGTCATAGGACTCTGGACAAGGGCCTTTCACTCTGCTGTTCACATTATTAATCGTCTGCCCATGAAGCTTTTAGAAAATAAATCACCTTATTTCATCCTATTTGGGAAACATCCTGATTATGATGAACTAAAATTTTTTGGCTGAATGTGTTATGTTCATATTGACTCTTCTCTGCAAAACAAGTTTCAGGTTAAGGCATCCAAGTGTAGATTTGTCGGATATGCAGATCACCACAAAGGGTACATGTGTTATGATCCTGACAACAGACGAATTAAGATATCTAGGAATGTAGTTTTTGATGAAAATGATTTTGGAGATGGAGAATATGTTTCTGCCCAAACTAATATGAATGCGCTATTTTATGATCCATGGCTCAGTGCAGAGCTCTTTCCTGCAACCAACAATGAGTGTTCTTCCTCCTGTGCTCAAGGAACATCCTGTCAAGATGGATACAGTGGCATACAAGAACTTGAAATAGAACATCCTCTAGAGATTAACAAGTTTGTTGGGCAAGTTTATAGGAGAAGAGAAAGGGACTTACTCTTGACTCCGGATGATATTAAACAAGAAGAACCTATGTTTCATCCATCCAACGACATTACTTCTCCAATTTCTAATACAGTAGCAATTTCGATCAGACGATCTGAAAGAGCTCGACATCCTATTGAAAGGTGGGTCAGTTATGAGAATTTCACTATAGATTTTCAGTTATTTGAGAAAGAGACCGAGCCTGGACATTTTCATCAAGCCATTAATTCCAAAAAATGGATTCAAGCTATGAATGAAGAGATGGGAGCTTTGTACCAGTGTCAAACATGGACAGTTGTCCCTCGATCTCCATATAAAAATGTTGTTGGCTCACGATGGGTCTACAAGATCAAATACAAACCGGATGGGAGTGTTGAACGATACAAAGCTCGTCTCGTAGCAAAGGGATTCACTCAAGAGTTTGGACATGACTGTGATGAAACTTTTAGTCCAGTTGTGAAAATGAGCACAATTCGTATTGTTCTTTCATTGACTGTAGATTATGGTTGGAGAATAAGTCAGCTA
Source organism: Nuphar pumila (assembly GCF_984573655.1). NCBI lineage: Eukaryota > Viridiplantae > Streptophyta > Magnoliopsida > Nymphaeales > Nymphaeaceae > Nuphar > Nuphar pumila. Next base: position 20,447,993 of record NC_143250.1, read on the forward strand.
GATGTGAAGAATGCCTTTCTTCATGGGGATTTGAAGGAAGAAGTATACATAGAACAACCGCTAGGATATACAGAAGGAGATTCAAAGGAGTATGTATGCAGATTAAATCGAGCACTCTATGGACTGAAACAAGCATCTCGATCTTGGTTTGAGAGTTTCTCCCTAGAAATTCAAAGACATGGTTTTTATCGATCGCAATTGGATCACTCCTTCTTTATTCTTCGAGGTAAGGAGTTTACTACCTTCTTGTTGATATATGTTGATGATATAATTATTACAAGAAGTAGTGAGAATCATGTTCAAGAAACTAAAGATCTTCTGAGTCAAAGGTTCAAAATGAAGGACCTTGGAAACCTTCAGTACTTTCTTGGAGTAGAGGTGGATAATCAAGGAAATAAACTTACTTTGACCCAGCATAAATACACCCTGGATCTGTTAGAAAAGGGTAGAATGAAAGATTGCAAGCCTCTTGCTACTCCTAGTGTGCTTAACCAGAAACTAAGGGTGCAAGACGGAGACTTGTATCATGATCCCACCAAATATCAGAGTCTAGTGGGAATGCTTCAATATCTTACTTTTACTAGGCCCGATATTACATATTCAGTCAATCAAGTTTCTCAATTCATGCATAAGCCAAGGACAGGACACATGGATGCAGTAAAAAGGATACTGAGGTACTTGAAGAGTATTGTTGGAGATGGACTTTTGTACACCAAAAGCAGATCCATGAATACTGCTCATGACATCATTGCTTATTCAGATGCAGACTGGACTGGAGATCCTGATGATCGAAAGTCAGTTTCAGGGTATGGCGTTTTCATTGGTGCCAATCTTGTTTCCTGGAGTAGTAGAAAACAGAAAGCAGTGGCTAGATCTAGCATAGAAGTAGAATACAGGGCGATGGCTACTGCTACAACAAAAGTAACATGGACTAGACATTTGTTAACAAAGCTAAAAGAGCCGATTGCTAGTTGTTCTCTCTTTTGTGACAACCAAAGTGCTATTCAAATATCTCTTAATCCCATTCATCATAGCAAGACCAAGCACATTGAGATTGATCAACATTTTATCAGGCAGAAGATTGAAGAAAAAGAGATAGCCCCATTATATTAGAACAAAAGACCAAGTGGCTGATTTGTTCACTAAAGGACTCACAAAGTGCCGTTTTTGGTTCCTAAAGAGCAAGTTGTCCATGATCCAAAATCATGCACAACTTGAGGGCGACTATTAGACACTGTACTTGTTTTGTATTTAAGTTTGTATCCGGACCCAAACTACTTGTATGGACTATGTCCACAACATAATGGTATACTAGTAAATACCCTCAACTTGTCAGGGTTATTGTGTAGGCTATGTATTAGGGCTTTTGCCTATATATTAATGAAATAGGTCACAGTTTCTCATTATGAAAACCGTGACTCATTGCAGCCTCTCTCTCTTCCTTCTCTTAATTTCTCGTTCGCAGGTTCTGGAGAAAACTCACATATACTATGTAGTCAAAAGCCTCGACTAGTCCGCCTATTCGGTCTAGGCACGACTAAAACGCCTAGGCTTTGCAATTCCTAGGTGGGTACCTTAAAATGTACCAATTTTGCCAACTAGGCACCGACTAAGGCACCTACTCAGTGACTAAGCTGCCTCCGCCTAGTCAGAAAGGCGATTTAGTCATCTATTATTCTTATTTATATTTTGTTATATATATATATAATTATATATATGTCTGTGTGTTTGTGTGATATGTGAAAACATGAAAACATGCTTAGTTACTATATTTATATATAAGTGTGTGTTTGTGTGTTCTATTTTGCTTATGGGATTTTTTCTGTGAAACATTGAAGGCATGCACAATTAATTTTAATTGATTATGTTTTTTATATGTGTGTTACTTTGTTTTTGATGATTTTTTCTATAAAAGCCTGAAACGATGTTTAGTATTATGAATTATGTAATATGTTATTTATATATGTATGTGTTATTGTGCTTATGTGAAAGGTTGAAAGCATATTTTGTTGATTATACTTAATATGCTATGAATAATTGAAAAAAAAAACTATATATGTTTGAGTGTGTACAATTATATATATGTATATGCTGGTTATGTATATTAATATATTTTGTGAAAGCATGTATAATTTTGTAGTTGTGTAATGAAAACATCTTATTAGTGAAAGAATTAAACATATTTTTATGTATATTTTTTTAACTTTTTTATATTTCAATTGGGTTACCGACTAGTCCGACTAGTCTCGCCTAGTCCTTGACTAGTCTTTTTAGGGGGCTATCGACTAGGCACCGCCTAGCGCTTTTGACTACATAGATAAAAATACGATTATTGGGGTTACCACCCCAATCAGAGTCAATATAGGAAATTAAATTAGGAGATGAAGAAGAGCATAATAATAACCCTTTTGTTATTGTTTCCTTCAGATATCTGATAATTCGCATGATTGCAGCCATGCGAATAGTAGTGGGAGCATTTTAGAATTGACTTGCACTATAAACAACATGAGCACCTGATAATTGACAAACAATGTGCCTTTTATCATTCCCCGTGATGATCATATCCTCATCATATAATAATAAAATAGTTATGTGATCACTTGTATTCTTAACAAAAAGCAGTATCGGTATAACAAGTAAATCCACTATCAAGAACAACTTTGCCAAAGCGTTCATACCAAGCTTTTGGGTCTTGTTTAAGACCATAAACAACTTTATTAAGTTTAAGATTTTTTCCTTTCTCAATCTCAAGATCAGGGGAGGATTCATGTAGACTTTTTCATAAAGGTCTCCACTTAAAAAGGCATTTTTGACATCTAATTGGTGGATAAACCATTGTTTAATAGATGCTAAGGCTATTAAAGTTCTTACACTAGTCATCCTAGCGACCAAAACACATGCTTCCTCATAATCAATTTCATATTCTTATTCATACCCTTTAACAACTAACCTAGCTTTGTATCTTTCTAATGACCCATCACTCTTTGATTTGACTTTATAAACTTATCTATACCCAATAGCCTTTTCTCCTAAAGAGATACTTACAATTGTCCAAGTGTTAGCTTTATTGATACATCTAATTCAAGTTTCATACCATCAATCAAATGTGGATGTTGCTTGACTTCATCAAAGTTGAAAGGCTCATGATAGTAATGAATCAACATTAGACAAGTTCTATAATTTGGGAAAAATGAATCATATGATACAAATTTTTGAGGAGGTCTAATACTCCTAGAAGATCGCCTAGGTAGGGATTCTTCTACTTGGTCCTCTAAGAAAATGTTTTGTGAATACATATCAAAAGCATTTTGATGCTCATTTCCCTCTCGCCGATTATACACATGGATATCATTGTGATTCTCATTGGAAAAATCATCATTTTGATGAGAATTTTCATCACAAACATTATCACAAATAGTATCATTGGAATCTTTAGACTCATTTCTAGGTAATAAGTCAAAGAGAAAAGAATAATCAATATCTTCCTTGGGTTTTTGAGTTTCAAATCCATTTTGTTCTCCAAGAAAAGTCACATTTCTTGAAATATAAAGTTTGTTATTTTTAACATCATAATACCTATATCCTTTTTGATTTTCACCATAGCCAATAAAAGCACGTTCAAGAGCTTTTGGTGAAAGTTTATCTTGTCCTTGAAAAAGAACAAAGCATCTACAATAAAAAGTTCTTAATCTTTTGAATTTTGGAGATATTTTGAACAATTTTTCAAATGAAAAAGCATTTTTTAAAGGTGAGGATGTCATTCTATTTATAAGATAAATTGCGAAAATAGCGGCTTCAGGCCAAAAGTTCTTTGAAATATTTTTAGAAAAAAGAAGAGTTCTTGTTGTTTCGATAAGATGCCTATGTTTTCTTTCGGTAAGACTATTTCGTTGGGGAGTTTTAGGATAAAATCTATGATGAATAATGCCATTTTGTTTATGATAGTTTTGAAATTTATTTAGCATGTATTTCCTTCCAGAATTGGATCTAAAAATTGTTATATTATTATGAAATCTATTTTGAATAAGGATATGAAATTCTTTAAAAATGAAAAAAACATCAGATTTGTTTTTAATAAAGTAAACCTAAGTGTATCTAGTGAAATCATCAATAAAAACAACATAATATGAATAGGGTGCCGATCCCCCGTACATTTGAATGCATTAATTCAAACGGTCTCTTAGAAATAAAGTTGCTATATTGATATGGAAGATAATGCATTTTTCTAAGAATACAATCATTGCATGTAAATTTTTTTTTCATTACATTTTTTTTAAAAGGAAAAAGATACAACTTAGAGACACTAGGATGACCAAACCTTTTATGCCAAGTGACAACATTTTTAGATTGGTCATGATTACAAAATAATTTGGATGATAATGACAAAAAATTCATATAATATAGGTCTCCTCTTCTATGAACTTGTCCTACCCGCTTCCTGGATCAGAAATCCCGCACATAGCAATTGATAAGTGAAAAAGAGAGTACATCTAAAATTGGTTATTTGAGAAACAGAGAAAAAATTTAAGTCAAGTTTTGAAATAATTCTAATTTTTTTTAAGGTTTACCATTCCTTTAACATCTAAAGATGTTCCATCGATCGTAGAAACAAATGGTTTAAAAGAGTTAAGACTTGGTTTGTATAAAAGAGATGCATTTGGAGTCGTAGAAAGGAGGCACCCAAATCAAAGATCCAAGAGGACATATCAGGAGTTAATGAGACCGCGACACCGAAGGTGGAAGGTATGAAAGAGTCGTTTCTCATAAATTATTGGAGAGTTTTCGTAAGTTGAGCAATGGAGTCCTTTATATCTCCATCTCTTCTTGATTCTTCACTTGAATCGCTTGGACTATCTCCCACCTTCTTTTTAAGCTTAGGATAATCGAGTCTAAGATGTCCTGGTTCATTACAATGATGATAGACAATTTTTCTTCCTCCACCATTGTTATAGTTATTTTTTCAAAAGTGGGGGTTTATATGTCCTCATGTTATTTTTCAGTTTAGATACTGCATGGACCTCATCAATGTATTTTTTAAGAGCCAAGCGAGTTTCTTCTTGGCATAGATCGGCAAGAACTTCACTAAGAGGAGTAGACGCCTTATGAAGAAGGGATCGTCTTAGTTGTTCGAATTCAAGTCGAAGCCCATGAATTATTATTTTTTTTTGTCTCCATTTCCTCTTTTCTCATGATAATAGCACTTCCTTCCCATTGTGGTTTAAGGAGAGCAATCTCATCCCATAGAGGAGATAGAGTACTATAATAGTCTATAATGCTCATATCCCCTTGTTTGGTTGTTCTTACTTTTTGTTGTAAAAAGAAATGCCTAGCAAGGTCCTTTTGAGTATACATACCTTTCATGAAAAATCATGCTTCATTTGCCTTTCTAAATTTGGTTAGATTAGTGAAAATTTTGCTTTTTCTTCATCACCTAAAGCTTTTCCTTCATTTCTTTCTTGGTGAACTTTAGTTGTGGTTCCGGAACTGTGCCATGTACGTATCCCTAAAGTTTCTTGCCTTTGAGGTTGTTTTCTATACCAGACGACCAAATTCTATAGTTAGTCCCATTCAATTTGAATAAGAGATTAATCTTTGCATCTTTGTCAGCCATTGCAGATGAGTTGAAGAAGAACAAGAGTGTGAAGCTTAGAGTCTTAGACACTCAAATATAATTGAAGTCCTGAGAGTGTTCAAACAGCTAGGGGCTTTGATACCATGTAATGAAATACAAGTGCCAAGAATAATGTCACAAAGTGACTACAAGAAGGTACAAATACATAAACAAGTTGTCTTTAATGGACAAGATACAATATGCCTCAAAGGGAAAACACCAAACACACTTACAAAGGAGAAGGCAAAGCTTAAAATAATAAAAGGTTTATTGATAAAATGCTTGAAAAAACATTGAGAAAAGTAGAGGGGAGAAGTCCCCTATTTATACACACTTTTGGGGACCAAAGGGAGCTCCAAAAAGAGAAAGTGACAATTGGGGAGGGTCCCAAGAGCTCTTTTGGGAGGCCGCTTTATTACCCCTTAAACTAATAAATAAAAAACAAAAAACAAAAAACAAAAAACAAAAAATAAAGGATTACAAAAAATGTCCCTAGTGGACATGCCTATTTACATGTGAACAAAAAGATCAAATTTTCCCTAGTGGGCATTACAAAAGGAAATACATAAAAAGTATACATCTTATATATATATATATATATGTATACATTGTATAGATATATATCATAAAAACATGATATACTATGTCACATGGGTGCGGGTGCGGGTGCGGGGATGCGACACTTCCAAAAAACCCGGGTGCGGGGGTGCGCCAGGGGCAAAAATGTAAAAAAATTTATATATATATATAATTTTGAAGTTTTAATAGTTTAACATTTAACAGTAAACATTGTCATAAACTCATAATATGATTCATCATGCATGCAATATATCAACCTAAATATCAAATTATCAATCAAATAAGTAAAGCAATTACATAAATCGACCTAAATATCAATCAAATAAGTATTGTATAAAAGAAACTAAATTACATACCAAAGTATATCCTGATGAAGTAATGGATGTTAATAATTTTCTTCATCATCAAATGCATCATTAGAAGGAATACTGGGCTCAGCTAAAGCCATGTTTGTTACGTTGAATTCATGTTCTCCCTCGAAGTCACACTCTTCTGGGTTTACATCCCAAAATGTGGATGTTCTTTGTCTGCATTATAAACCCAATTTGAAAATGATAAATACAATACAAGTATATTTAAATGAAAACTAAGAAATAATCAAATAACTAAGAGAGCAAATTAGTACCTGTATTCATCATTGCTTCGCGAAAGTAATCGAACATTTGAATGAACATATACTAAATCCTCTGCACGCTTGCTGGTGAGTTTGTTTCTCTTCATGTTGTGGATTTGAGAATATGTGCTCCAATTTCTTTCACAAATAGATGAACTAGCAGGTAGCGATAACAATCTTAATGCAAGACGTTGCAGAAGAGGTGTTTCTGATCCAAATGTTGACCACCATGTGATAGGATCTATATTATCTTCTTCTCTCGCGAATAATCCCGGTCCATATAAACTCGAAGATGAAAATTTTCCAAACTCTTGTGTGACTTGATGTAGAAGATATGCTTCTGGAAAAAGTCTTGTCATACACATATTTCTATGTCTTGATAGCTCTGGGTCTAAATTTGGAGGGACACGACCAATACCACCAGCCCGCCACTTATTTGCATAATATTTTGGATTAAGAGAATGTGCCATGCAATGCAAATGAGTGTTGTTCTTATCCCATCTTCTGACTAAAATTGAATGAATATGATTAAAAAAATCTGAATCATCCAATGCAGGATTTTTTCCTTCATGCATGAAAACTATAGCTTGTATTTTTTCAATCATATTATCCCATATTTCATAAACTCTGTGAAGCATGGGCTCATCCTTATCAACTTCTCTTAACATTTCCCAAATAGGTTGCGTAAATTGAAGGAAGTATACCACTCTGTCTCAAAACTCATCATCAAGAATGAATTTCTTAATTTCTTGAGTCTTGATATCATCATCAATACGATAGAATGTCCAATTTTCATCAGTCACCATGTTAATCAAAGCATTCTTCACTCTTTTAATCCTCTTCATCATCACAATGATGGACGCAAAACGTATTTCAGCGACCTTCAACAATTTCAAATCAGAATGCCTATTAAATATAACATTAGCACGATGGTGGTTAACAACAAAATTCCTAATGCTTTTGACATTTCTTTCTAAATCTTCAATCCATGAACATAAAGCATATGCTTGTGAATTTTCTTCTTCTTTGGGGTTGCAGATGCTCTTTAAGGCTAGATTTAAGCTGTGTGCTACACAGGGAGTCCAAAAAATATGAGAGTACTCACTCTCCAAACTCAATGCTGCACTTTTACAAACTAGAGCGTTGTTTGTAATGATTTATACTGCTTTCTGATCACCCACTTCTTTTATCACTTCTATAAACAATCCCTTCAAATACTCTGCATTTTTATATTCTTCAGATGCATCAACTGCTTTCAAGAATATTGAGCCACTAAGCGAACAAGCAATGAAATTGATTAATGGACGCCTTTGAATATCTGTCCATCCATCAGACACAATAGAAACTCCATTTTGCTCGCATGAATATTTTTTAATCTCTAGCAACCTCTCCACATTTGCCCTCTCTTCTGCAAGAAGTGTGGTTCATATTTTTTCTGAACTTGGAGGCACATAACCACTCAAATTACAATTTGCCAAGGATGTAACTAAATCATTCCAATAAGGATTTCTAGCCGCATTAAATGGGAGTGAACCAGAATAAAAATACCTCCCAACTTTTCTATCCAATTCTTCTCTTCCATATGTATTGAATGCTGCTTGTATCGTTCCTCTACCTCCTACATTGATTTTTTTTTTCCAGCATCTTCTTGGTGGCTTGCAAATGGCACACTGACTGCAGAAGAATCGGCCATTGCCTTTCTCTTCTCATATTCTTCTTGTATTTTCTTGTATTGTCTTCGCATTGCCTCATCAACTTTTCTACAAGCTGAAATGCCATGTCCTGGTATCTTCAACAAATGAGCCTTCACTCTTGTGTAAGACCCAACAAAATCTCTTTCGCAGAGCTTGCATTGAAATCTCTTGTTTCTACCACCTCTTTCTCCAGTTTTTGCAAGTTTATCTACATGTAACCATAGTGGCCCCACATCATCAATCCCACTGCAACTATCAACAAAACTAGCAGCAGAACTCACATGTTGGGATGAGGATCATGCAAGTCCTTTCCCTTTATCTGTCATTTTTATCCTGAAAACACAAAAAAAAAATACATTAAAAATTTCAAATCAATTCGAAAAGACAGGGAGAAGGGGGGGCTCAGCCCCTCCCCTGCCAACCCAACAAGAGAGCGAGAGCGAGGGGGGCTCGACCCTTCCCCTCCTGAAAACAGAGGGAGCAGGGGGGGGGGGCTCAACCCCTACCCTGTCGACCCAAAAAGAGAGCCAGAGGGGGGAGGGGCCCTGTCGACCAAAAAAAAAAAAACAGATGGGGGGAGGGGCTCGGCCCCTCCCCTGTCGACCCAAAAACAAAAACAGATGGGGGAGGGGCTCGGCCCCTCCCCTGTCGACCCAAAACAAAAAACAGATGGGGGAGGGGCTCGGTCCCTCCCCTGTCGACCCAAAAAGAAAAAAACAGATGGGGGAGGGGCTCGACCCCTCCCTTGTCGACCCAAAAAATAAAACAGATGGGGGAGGGGTTTGGCCCCTCCCCTGTCGACCCAAAAAAAGAGCCAGATGGGGGAGGGGCTCGACCCCTCCTGTGTCGAAAAATGAGGGAGCAGGGGGGCTCAGCCCCTCCCCTGTCGACCCAAAAAAAGAGCCAGATGGGGGAGGGGCTTGACCCCTCCTGTGTCGAAAAATGAGGGAGCAGGGGGGGCTCAACCCCTCCCCTGCCGACCCAACAAGAGACCGAGAGAGAGGGGGGGGGGTGCTCGGCCCCTCCCCTGCCGACCCAAGAAGAGAGTGAGAGAGGGTACATACCTGCGAAAGAAGAGGAGAAGCCGAGAGGAGGAGCCTGGGAGGCGGAGCTGGGGCGGCGATGGGAGAGAGCTCGAGCTCGGGGGAGAGAGAGGAGCGATTAGGGAATTTTTTTTTTGCCCTAATCCTCTTCTTCGGGGATTTTTTTTACGCCCAAATAGTGGACAAAAATGACCCTGGGTGTGTTGACCGCACCCAGGGTCGTGTTGACCGCACCCGGTGCTGCACCCGCACGCGCACCCGCATCGCATCGCGTCGACGCGGGTGCGGCATCTGTTTTGCCGAGTCCCTGTGACATAGATGATATATATATATATCATGTATTTATGATATATATCTATATATATATATATTAACAATGACCACCCTGCTTTACATGGCCCACCTCTTCTGCTTTTATCTCGTAGTTCACATGGTATCTATGCAACCTACTCCATTAAGGCCCTAAATTGATCAAGGTTGTTTTTCTATACCAAGATCAGGTGCTTCTCTTTTCCTATCATTATTCATAATCTATATCCTGTTTTCTTTCTCCATCTATATCCCTTTCCTTGTTTTTTCTTTCCTATGCGTTCAATCTTGGATCTTTGGAAGCAGGAGAGTAGGAACAGATTTAACTGCTAAGAATCTAGGTTGATCTGATTTTTTTTGTTCCTCTGGTTTCCTTTTCTGTTTCTTGTTGCATATTTGCTCCATCAATGCTTCTTTTTCTTGGAGTCATCATTATTGGCTTAGTTAATCCTTAAAAAACTTGATTCCACTAAATATATGTTATGGAAGCAAATTGTTTCTTTTACTCAAGGGCGTAACTAAATGGTTCATATGATTGGTCTGGGATCTCAATAGTTGCATGTTGTTTTGACTCAATTTGACCTTGTATGTGTCCATCATGGTCAATTTGTTAGAGATCAACCATTGGATCATATTTGTTTGACAAAAACTACAATTCTCAAATAAAAATTTGATGCATTTACAGCAATAAAATTTTGAATTGCTGGGAAAACATGCATATATGTCGGAGTCCCATGATTCAGATGTTGATCCCCATTGAAAGAGCCATGCAGATCGCATTGCACGATCAATTTTACCAAATTAGTAAAAATTAAAAAGTAACAAATGCTAGGCTGATTGTACATACAATCAACCATAGCAAATATATATATATATATATATATATAAATATATAAATATATAATTATAAATATATATATATATATATATATATATATTAGGGCTTAATTTTGGTTCCATTCAAGGTGCCATATTCTTCAGTAGCCACATGGATGTTTTTAGTGTTGGCATCAAATCTTTTGTAATCTCCAGCCTTTGTAGTGGAGGATGTGCATTGGATTAGATTGAGAAGTTTTGATGTGCATATAGGTTTTCAGAAGAATTTTAGAATCAACAGGTCATAATGCATGAAAATATTAAAATAAAAAATCTAATTTTGGAACAAAATGGTTATGTCCAAAGCATGTCTGTTCAATCCATGGCAAACCTGTCTACTAGGTATGATTGACTAAATAATACCTAAAACCTTGATTTTCTACTAGAGAATATGGTATCCTTGATAGAACCAAAGTTAAGACTCGCTACCCACAAAATATGTATATGTGCCACTATTGATACTTGATAGTACCTTGCCATCTAATAAGAAGTCATGTGTGTAAGGCTTATCTACTCAATCTGGCCCTAGGATGCGTTTATTTATGGAGTTTGGATCAAGGTGTTTTGATGCTTGATAACTTTTTAATAATTTTTTTTGGTGCATCATGGGCTGTTGATTTTTAAAGTAATTAAAAAACCTATTCCATAGTACAATCATATGATCTAGAACATTTATTTTACTAAATGAATTTATAGCTCATGTCTGTAATGTTTGATCCATCAAGCATTTAATAAAATGTAAAAGAGCTGGTTGTATTTTCTGGATAGTGTAATAGTACTGAATGTTTTACCTTGTACATGTGGATAGGAGAGAGGAGGTTAAGGAAGAATTGATTCAAAGAAACATTTTAGAAATTAGAATATGTAAAGAATCAAACATATTATATATATATATATATATATATATATATATATATATATATATATATATAACAAGATCATCTTATTATGATGTATACATAATACATCAACTAAAGCAAGTAAGCAAGAAATACTTTTAACAGAATCATGTGCATTCAAAGAAACATTTCAGAAACATGATATATAAAAAATTAAAAACAGAAAATCATATACTAACACAAAATACATAACATGCTTTGATAGAACCATAAAATAAAAAAAATCACGCCTTCTTACTTTTACAGAAAAAAGACGGTTACTAACACAAATTTCATGACACGCCTTAATAGATGCATGCTTTTAAAACAAGCATTCAGAAAAAAAAATATACTTTCTCTCATTCAGCCAAAAGAAAAAGAAGAAGAAGAAGAAGAAGAAGAAGAGGGGAAGGCAGGAGGAAAAGAAGAAGAGGTAGAGAATAAGAGAACAAAAGGAAAATAAGAACATGGGAAAAGGAAAAAAGAAGAAGAAGAAGAAGAAGAAGAAGAAGAAGAAGAGGGGAGACAGGAGGAAAAGAAAAAGAAGAGGAAGAAGAAGGGAAGGAAAATAAAAACTAAGAGGAAGAAGGGAAGGAAGAGAGAGAGAGAGAGAGAGAGAGAGAGAGAGAGAGAGAGAGAGAGAGAGAGAGAGAGAGAGAGAGAGAGAGAGAGAGAGAGACGTACTTGGGGTCCGGCTGCCATCTGTGCATGTGTCTATAGCATGAAGGAGAAAAAGAAGGGGGGAGAGAAGAAGAAGAAGAAGAGGTGGAGGAAGGGGGAGAGAAGAAGAAGAAGAAGAGGTGGAGGAAGGGGGAGAGAAGAAGAATAAGAAGAAGAGGCAGAGGAAGGGGGAGAGAAAGAGGAGGGGGGAGAGAAGCGTACCTGGCGGTGGGCAGGGGCGACGATGGACGGTGGGGAGGGCAACGACAAAGGGTGGGCGATCATGCAAGATAGAGCGAGAGAGCCAGAGAGAACAAAAAGAGAGCGGAAAAGGGGTTTATAAGTTATAACCCTCCCCTCCCCATCCCCCTCGCATGTTTTCACATAAAAAAAGGTTTCTCGCCCTTGCGCCTAGGCGAGGGCGTCAACTAGGCACCTAGTCAGGAAAAAAAGACCTTGTTTTTTTAAACCTAGGAATCTGGCCGATTCCTAGGTTTCCTGTTGCCTAGCCTGACTAGTCGTCTAGTCGGCGCTTTTGACTACATAGATCCATGGTTGAACTTATGAATGAATTGCGCAACCGTAGGTTGCTGCATAATGTTACAGATAAATGAAATGTTTTGGCTTTGCTTGCATGCCTATAGATTTTTAAATTCTTGATCCTTGTCATAAGTGTTCTATGTTTCTTTCAGTGCATTATACTTGCATAGCATGTTGCCATTTCTTGAGTTCCTTGTCTTAATGAATTTCTGCATTGGTATGAAGTTATTATATCCTTCAAGTCATTGAAGATGATCGAGGTGCAAACTGTTATGTATTCCGAAAGTGGGGTCGAATTGGAAATGATAAGATCGGTGGATGCAAATTGGAGGAGATGTCAAAGTCTGATGCAATCCATGAATTTAAACGCTTATTCTTAGAGAAGACTGGAAATACATGGGAAGCATGGGAAGAGAAGAAATTTTTTGAAAAGCAGCCTGGCAGATTTTTCCCATTAGAGATTGTATGTATATAATGTTTTTTCTTGATTTAGAATTATTATTTATTCAATATTGATCAATCTACTTTATAATATTCTTTTGGTTGTGTTTGTAGGATTATGGGGTTGGAAAACATCCAACAAAAAAAGATCATAACGATAAGAGTCAACTTGCTCCTCAATTGATAGAACTAATGAAGATGCTCTTTGATGTTGACAAATACAGGTTACAAATTTCCTGCTCTTTTTATTTCTCCTTATTTCTTCTATTTTTCTCCTGATATATAAAAAATATACCTTTCATAGGGCTGCTATGATGGAGTTTGAGATTAATATGTCGGAGATGCCTCTTGGGAAGTTGAGCAAAAGCAATATACAAAAGGGTATCTCCCACACTTTCCAAATTATTTCAGATTCTTGTTCAATATGTGGATATCGATTTATTCCTAATTGTATGTGTAATATTGCTTGACAGTCCATTGTAGTGAAAATTTGGAGCTTTCTGACATTAATCATATCTAGTTTCACGTGATTTTTATTTGGTGGTATTTTCCTTTTTCAGGATTTGAAGTGTTAACAGAGATCCAAAACCTATTGTCTAATACGACCTACATGGCATCTGTGAAAGAGAGCTTGATTGTTGATGCAAGTAACCGCTTTTTCACTATAATTCCTTCAGTCCATCCACATATCATTAAGGATGAAGATGACTTTAAGTCAAAGGTACAACTAAATACTTGTCCTTTTAGATCTTGTTTCTCCGTTTGTCTATCAGTTTGTGTATATAATCTATGATGGTTGTTGTTTGTGTATGATCTTGAATTTGCTGACGATACCAAATGGCCATGCATCTTTTTTCATTCTTGACTTGCATCTGCTCTCTCTCTCATACTTTTCTGGCATCCTCTATTGCCAAATCTAAATACTTGTTCACATAATCATTTGATGCTCTGGGAAATGGCTTGAAATTTCCTTCTTCATACGAATACATATTGCTACTGAGGGCTACTATGACACATGATTTTCTCCCCAGATTTTCAACCTTTATTATATGACATTACAAAACATTAAACATGAGCTTTATTCACTGTTTTTGTGGGTACAGGTTGTTTTAAATGACAGAGAAAAAGAGAAAAGAAAAATGAGAAAGGAAAACCATCACCTATATGTCATGATGGTATAAACAAATGGACTTATGCATCTCAATGTGTCACAACCTTGATGAACATGCCTTGAATGATAAGTTCTTATGGTGTTGTATATGGCATGAGTATTAATTATGTACCTATACAGGCTCCTTGAGGTTAAGGCCACGCTTGCATCTCATATGATTTGAAATCACATGATTCCATCTAATCTGATTTGCAAGGATGTGATTTGAAATGTTGGGGTGGACAATGTAATTTCAAATCACATGAGAAGTGAGTATTCAAATTGCATGAGGGTTTCTGTCTCACGTTTGCTTGCACCATAGAAATGGGATAAATGGGAATCAAGAAAAATCAGGAAAAACTATAAAAAAATCATATCAATGAAACAACGATGAATTGCACAAAATTCAACCATAAAATCACATATGAAACATTTATGTCTCTATGAGCCGCATAAGACATAATCAAACATTAACTAATATAAAATCATAGATAATATTACATGCATATCTCACAAGAACAATGCAAAATGTTAAATATCTTGAAATTAAGAACATGCTACAAAACTCATACTTTCATATTACATAAAAACAAAATAACAAAGTTTATGAATAATTAAGTGTTAAACGACCAAGTTTATGAGCAATTAAGTGCAAAAGTCCTCTCCCTTGCGCACGAATCTGCCCCCAAATCGATCTCACTGCTCCTAGGGTGCATGGGTTCCCTTCTAACAACCTCTAGACAAATGGAGAAGTCAGCCCAGAGTTGCCAGTCGGGGAAGCGGGAGCAGGAAGTGAGGCACTTCAAAAATTTTAGGAAGCGGAAAGCGCGGTACGACTTAGAAGCACACCAGGAATCGTCTCAGAAGTGACCTATGAATCGAGGGGAAGCGAAAAAAGAGAAAAAAAGTAAGAAAAAAATAAAAAACAAGGGGAAGCGTGCTTTCCAAATTTTTTTTGGCGCTTCCTCAAGTTTCGGAAGCACCACGTTTTGCGCTTCCCCATATGGTATGGCGCTTTCGTTAACCCTGAGTTAGCCCTCAAGAGGCCTTTAAAACCCAAAACTTAAAAAGTAAGTTTCGGGTATTTTTTAAGTGCACCACACTTGTATTGTATGATACGTTCTGCATCGTACAATACAACACGATGAGGGGTGTATCATATGATACACCTGATACGAGTACAATACACACTCGTATCGCGATATGATTGTGTGTCATATTGTATTTCAAAAAAAGTAACGATACATATTGTAAAATATGGTATGATACAACACTGAAAAGAACCATCTCAACTCAAAATATCAAGATTTGGCTTGCACAAAAACTTGGGTTTGCTTCAACACAGTGATAGCACAATGAAGACTCCCCCGAATTAGCATTCTTTTCATATAGACATATGGATGAATTAGATGTCAATAGATTAAGGGAAATGACACAAACACAACAAACTACCCTGAGTTTAGAAAGTCGAAACAATACATGACTAGCAAACTTCTACGTACATACGTATATGTATCCTTATTGTAACATTAGCTTGCATCAAGTTAAATAAAATAAAGAAGAAATATAGCATACCTTTCTTTTTGTATTGCAATTGCCATGTATGTACTTTCATGGGCTTATTGGTTGCATTGTTCACATGATTTTTTATGTTTTGTTGAGTGGACTTCATGGTATCTGAGGCAGTGATGTTTATGTTACCTTTTGTTTTAATGCTTCGATTTTTTACTTATGGTTTTTGACACTAACTAATATACTTGTATCTCTTGTTAGCATCCATCATTGAACAATGGATGACTAATTTATGTGTGAAATTGGTAGGTGAAAATGTTAGAGGCTCTTCAAGATATTGAAATTGCTTCTAGACTTGTTGGTTTTGATGTTGAGAATGATGAATCTCTTGATGAGAAGTATAAGAAGCTTTGCTGTGACATTGTACCACTAGACCATGATAGTGCAGACTATCAGCTGGTCAAAAAATACCTTCTAAACACACATGCTCCTACACATAAGGTGGGTCACAGTTGTGTTTCTTTGGCTTAAAATTTTAACTTATTATAATTATTGTTTATCTAATCTAATTTGCAATCAATTCTCAGGATTGGACTCTTGAGCTAGAAGATGTTTTTACACTTGAAAGGAAAGAAGAGTTCAACAAGTATGCACCCTATAGGAACAAGCTCAAGAATCAAATGCTTCTTTGGCATGGTGATTTTCTAATCTCACCCTTATCACATAACTAGCCTAATCAACTTAGGTTGCCAACCATGAATAAGGCAGTTTATATGAATATGAGCTGACTGAGTCTGCTGAACACACACACACACACACGATTCACACCTGCCAATTAGGAACACTATTGACATTCTGATATATATATATATATATATATATATATATATATATATATATATATATATATATTCATGATCAGATGGGAAGTACACACACACACATGATTCACACGCCTGCCAATTAGGAACACTATTGACGGTCTGGCATATATCCCCGACGAGATGGGAAGTGTTCTCTTATGAATTATATGCATACAACTAACAAATCAATACTTTGTTTTATATTTTGTTCACAGAGGATAATAAATCTCAAGAAACTCTTTAACTTTTTCTGAAATAGGAGTTTTATATAAAAATTTGCTTAACCTTAGCCGTGCCCCTATGCATGCAAATTGTTCACATCTTTTGTGAAACAGGAGTTTTATATAAAGATTTGCTTAACCTTAGGCTATACATGCAAACTGTTCACATCTTTAAAATGCATGTAGATTTTCAAAATAGACAGTAGAAACTAATAGTTATGAATAGAATACCTATCACACACACAATGTTAGCTGCTTAACAAAAATGCACATGCGTTGAGCATCTATCGTGCGTGTGATGAATGCTCAGTGCACAAACACACAAAAAAGATTTTAGTGGTGCTGTTGAAGTGCCGCTAAAAATAAACATTTTAATGCCAGGCGGGCCCTGTTAAGGTTGAAGCGTCGCTAAAGGTCCCAGTTCTGCTGACCGTGAAATGGTATTTTTATGCAGAAAACACACTGACTGTCCATCAGGCACATACTATGGATGCTCAACACGCATGCATTTTCATTTAGCATGAATGTGATTAAGCAACTACAACTTTTCCTATATATATGTAGAGAGAGAGGGTTATGCATTAACAGAACAAGTACGTCTTGATCTGTGTGCTACTAGGCCTTTCTGCAATTGACACACATGCAAGAGAGAGAGAGAGAGAGAGAGAGAGAGAGAGAGAGAGAGAGAGAGAGAGAGAGAGAGTTGGGATTCCCTACAAAATGTGCTAAATGAACCATAACCGTCGGATCGTGTTTTGATCAGATGGTTCTGGATCGTCCCATATAACACCTCATTTAGCAGCCCAATCTCCCATCCTAGACGCCTCTTTCTGTCTCCGCCATCTCCCTATCCATCGATTGCTTCGGAGACCACTCTAGCGATGGCCACTTTATCCCACAACTCCGCCGATGGCACCCATTGGCTGGGTCTTCTCTCCCTCTTGTGACAACCCACCACCTCTGATCTGGCAATAAAGTCGACGGCATGGTAACCCACCGCGTCCGATATGGTAGCAACGTCGACCCAGACCTTCTTCGCAGCCCCCCCCCCCCCCCCCGTGTCGGATCCGGTGGCACCCAGCTTGTCTCATCCGGCGTCACCTCTCAGCTGAGCTCACCCTCCTATGTGTCACCTGAGCTGACACCTAGCCTTCTCTTTCGTCTGAGCTGGACAATGTACAGTCTTAAGCGGCAGCCACAAGCTCACCCTCTACTTTTCTCTGTTCCATCCATTGTGCAGCCCACGAGCTCGCCCCTCTCGTTTCCCCCTTTCACCGAAGGAGAGAAGGGAGGTGTATGTGTGTGAGAGAGAGAGAGAGAGAGAGAGAGAGAGAGAGAGAGAGAGAGAGAGAGAGAGAGAGAGAGAGAGGTGTCACTGAAGGCTGCACCAGCTCTTGGGCGGTCGCTGACGATGGTCTGGGTTGTCGCTGGAGGAGAGCTTGTCACGAGAGGGGAGAAGGGAGGTAGGAGAGGGGAGCAAGAGAGGGAGAGAGAGTTTAGGGTTGGAAAAGGGGGGAAAAAGCTCAATATTTAAGAGGTAAACCAGAGTCGTGCGATCAAAAGATGATCAACGACTTAGATTCATTTAGCATATTTTGTAGGGAATCCCATTTGGCAGGTTCCCATTTCTCTCTCTCTCTCTCTCTTTATATATATATATATTTGTCATTAATTTTAACTTTTTATGGTTTATGTATGTAGATGAATCCTTTTTTATTTCCTGCCTCATGGTCCACTGCACTTGCTCGCTCTATTGGCATCAACCAAATAAGAAATAAAAGGCTTTCTTGATGGATAACATTGATGCCATTCTTGTAAGAGTTTTCTTTTTAATCATTTTTACAGGAAATAGGGTCCTGTACTTCTTTAGAATTACAGGATTTTAGACATTTTTGATGTGAGTTATTTTTCTGTTGTTTCTTCACCGGGTTTATCTTTGTAATGATCTTTTTTTTCCTTCTAAACTCTTGATTGAAATTTCACTATGGCGAGGGCAGTGGTCTATAAGAAGGGTTAAGGCTTGGTTACTTATGAAGCTTCAGGGTTTCATGAGATCTTTTAGATGGAAGACACATTCATAAATGCATGCTTTTGTTAGTTTTAATTTGCTGAGATTGATTGGGGTTGAATGGAAGATTAGGAAATAGAGTGTGTTGTTCATGTCACAAAGCATGTTGGGTGGTTTACACATCCTTGATTCTCCCCATAGTTTCTTCAACCTAGGAAAGCAAGGAGAAAGATGACAGATTGGAATGAAATAAAGGTTGATGGAGGGTTGGTGTTGGTTTGGTTTGTAAGTTTTTTTTTTATCTTAAATTATTTTGTTTTGGTTCTTCTTACAATGGTAGCTTTCAATATTGTAATTACTAGCTTCCAAGGAATTAATGATTCAGACTGGAATTTAATCTGTCCAAAAGAAGCCTTTTGGAATTGATAAGAAAGACACTCCATTAAGGGTGCATCTTTTTTTTTTTCATTATGGTTAAGTTGTTAATACTCTCTCTCTCTCTCTCTTGGTGGAGCTGTCTACAAAATTTGATGGATGATGCCAACCCTACTAGTTGGTGCTGTCATACTTTTTTTTTTGTTTTTTGAAAGGCAAGCTGGGGTTAGGCAGACCCCTACCAGATAACTCTTAAGCCCCAAGTGGCAGAGGTATTCGAACCTGGGCCTTCTTCAGCTTGGCATAGGACCCTGCGTAAGGAAACAACTTTGAATATATTAGGTTCAATAATGAACCAATACACATGCACATAAAGTGCGAATATACTCACTAAAGGGGAAAACACAAGCACATAATGTGCTAACACATAAACCCACAAAGGGGCAAAAATGCCTATAAGGCATAAGTTGATATTATTGAAGAGAGGAAGGGTGTAACACCCATTACATGGAGCAAAAGCTCCTCCAAAGGAGTAAATAAATTACAAGGGGGAGACCCCTATTTATAACAAGAGAGGAGCCACATAGGGGGCTCCCAAAGGAGTCGTTGGGAGCCCCCAACGACTCTTTGGGGAGCCTCCCTAGGTGGCGCAAACCACAAAAATGAAAAAAAAAATAAAAAAACAAAAAAAAAAATAAAATTACAAACATATTCCAAATGGAATATGCGTAAAAAAGGAAAATGACTAAACTACCCCTATGCCTAATAATAGAGAAATATATATTTTATATATATAATTAGGAAGATACATATGCATATATACCATATATGTATATGTAACATCCTTTATATATATAAAATATATATGAGATTACAAAGATTGAATGATACATTTTAACACCCCCCCTCAAACTTTGCGTGGGGGAACAAAAAGATTGAAAAATGCATGAGGAAGAATCTCAAGGCTTCAAGAGCCTTCAGTCCGAAAGCTATTGAAATTTGCAAATGTCTTCCTCCAAAGTCTTTAACGATGAACTACTTTCATGATCTATCCAAGGTACTTCTTTTCCTCTCATCTTCAAGATCCTGTGGAACAAATCAAGAAAATGTCCAAGTAAAAGATATCTTTGCACTTTAATCAAGTGAAATATTCCAAATAAGATGAATTAACAAAAAAAAATTATATCATATAATTCATCCAAAAGTAATGGTGCAAAAAGATATTCTATGCATAATTCATCACAGGATTTGATGGAACAAGATAATTATTTATGTATGCAAAATGATTTTAGAAAACCATTTTTTCATAATCATATACCATGTTGAAGAGGGAGCGAAAACGAATTACAAGAATGCATAATGCATTCATAAAGTCCAACATTGGACAAACATAACCTCATAACGAGGAATAACATAATGGTCCACAAGGGACACCACAAGAAGCCTACGAAGAGGCATAAGTTGCACATAATTTATTGAATGAGGGCCAAAAGGCCATAATGAGCATATGCATACAATATCATGAAATGAATCAACATCTAAAAGAGTCATTAATGATCATGCTCCAATCATACTTTAGTCAAGTAATATTACATGAGCCGATAAGATAGAAAGACAAGTGTTATTGATTTTAGCAAGTCCTTTGAAAACGATTTCAAGAGGGAAATGCTCAAGAGCATAAAAAAAAGTGTATAAAACACAAGAGTTCAAAAGGTTTTAAGTCAACTTAAGAGGCAAAATAATGAGAGTTATTTGAGTAGAGAACCTTACACATTTAGGAACATCTCACTCAAATGATTGCAATTACAAAAACTTATTTTGCATATCAAATATAAAAGGTGACCAAAAGATCAATTTGATTTTAAAATATGCATATTAATGATATGATTCACTTGTATCTTTAAAAGACAAAATATGAATGAAATTTCACAAATTTCATCAATAATTCATCCATTACAAGCAACTACCTCATTAGTCCTCCAAAACCCATAAATCAAGTGTATAAGCCAATAGATCAAGAACATAAATATAATGCCCTTAAAGGCTAAGAACACACATAAAGGTGTGAAAAAGAATCTCTTGTCTACATGTAATAATACTTGAAATGCGTGCATCAACGATAAGACCAACAGAATACACGCCAACATGGACCAAAAGCATCTCTTGTCTACGTAAAAATACACTCAAGACCAAGTATGTTCAGCTACTAGAACAAGAGTATCAAGCCAACCATGGGCTAAAACACAATACATCTCTTGTCTACATAAAATGACACTTGAAATGAGTGAAAGAAGCCAACCATGAGCATACATCTCAGCGACTAGAACAAAGACACAAATGCTAACATGAACTAAAGATCACACACCATGGTGTGAATCAACGTGCCTTGTCTACATATAATAACACTCAAGACAAGTGTGTTCAGCTACTAGACCAAGAGAACAAAGCCAACAAAGGGCTACCAACACACGATGATGTAATAATATGTCTTGTCTACATATGATGACACTTAGATAAGAGGTATACGAAAAGAAGACTTTTGAGGCAATAAAACTTGTAATGACAAACATATAAATAAAACCTTGGACAATATTTTGAAAATAAATATGTGCACATACGCACAACAAGAACACTTTGAACACTTGTGCACATAAGCACAAAACACTAAATAACAAATGTGCAAATGCACTCATAAGATTCATAAGCAATAAAAGATTGGGCAATAATCCCCAACACCCTTGAATTAAATATACCTTAAAACATTTAAGGTTCCAAAACACCATATATCCATCACATTTATATATAAATAAGAGCATCTATAAGATCAATGGCCAAAAGAAAACGAGTGACACACTCATAATTAGAGATCATACAACAAATCATTCTAGAGTCCCAAGGTGCCTATAACTCACCTCAACAACCATCTTTAATATGGTAATTGGACAATCTAAAATGACATAACACAAGGTGCCCTTAACTCACCTCAACAATCATCTCTAATATAACAATAAGGCCATACAAAAAGGATTGATGCATCATATAACTTGTGATGGATAAAAATAAATGTCATAAAAAGGCAATGAACACTTAGGAAAATCATTTTCCAAATATGTGATTTTACAGAGAGGGCCGATTCAAAGGTCCAACATAATTAATCACAACAATATGCCTTATAATAATTTTGCATAAATACGAAATTATGTTCAATCATGATCATTATTAAAAGACTTAATAAACACAACATGAAATATTTAAGCAATGTCATGTGTGAGGACAGATTTGGAATAATCCAAGAATCAAATCAAGCTTTTATAAATTGCAATTATATGCATATCAAGATGTAGAATGACAATAATCTTAAATGAACAAATTTAAGGCAACATGTAACAAGATATTGCGAAACCACTTATAATGATAAAAGAAACAATCTCACAAGTCCACTAAGGGACAAAACAAGCCCTAAGGAAAGCAATATATATCATCTCTCTATTGAAAAGAGAGTACCATGTGAAAATGTCTATGAATAGACAATACGCATACAAGCATGAATACTTTATAAAAGAAGTGTACGAAGACATTCTCACAACACTTGAACAAAATACGCAAAAAGCATAATAATAGCAAACATGCAATAATGCATGTATTTTATAAAAGGAGCAAATGTTTGAGACTCTCAAGCTTTCACAAAGATGGTAATATTTAAAAAATCTCATAAAAAACCAATATTAAAAAGAAGCTTATAACAATCATGAAACCTTCTCAAGGAGTATATACTCATAAGAAGATTCACAATGATCAAAAGGCCTTTCAAAGAGAGATCCAACAAACAAAATTCTCAAATGAGGGTACATACGAAAGAAAGAGGGAAAACTATTAAAGTTGAGAAAATCCCAAAGAGAATACTAGGATTGCGTTATGGCATAAATCTATAAACAAAAATTCATAATATTATATGACTTAATAGATTATAACCAATGGCTTGAATATGTTTTAAATAAACACAACATGAAATATTTAAAACATATGTAATAAGTATGCAACATTAATGAAGACCATAAATCTTATAATAAAACGTATTCTTGAAATTGAATTGAAGAATGAAAAGAGAATAACCATATTTTATGAGATCATTTTTAAAACTTAATTCAATCGATATTATAAAAATGCCTTCTTAATCAAACATTGCTCCTATGAAAAAGAACTCATTAGATAGGAAAATAAAACATCATTTTTCAAAGACACATGTTGTTATGAAAAAACCTCATATAGGACATTTTAGAGGGTAAACACATACCTTTAATATGAAATAATTATGATGAGAGTATGTGAGCAATGCTACATCTCTCACAAACATTTTACTTCTAACATAACTTTCTTTAAAAAGCTTATTTTTCAAGAAAAGACATACGAAAGAGAATAAAATAAAAAGTTCAATGGAATTGTTAAGAATCCAAACTCATAATGACATGGAGAACACATATGCAAAAACATATCTAATTCTTTATAATGCTCAATATTTAAAGAAATATAATGCATACCAAATATTTTAGGAAGCAAAAGAGAGAAACACATATGCAAGAACCTATGTCACATGGGTGCGGGTGCGGGTGCGGGTGCGACACGGGTGCGGCACAATTTTAAAATTTTTGGACACGGGGACTCGGCAAAAATATATATATATATATATATAATTTTATTTTATTTTATTTTTAAAATGCCACAGGTGTCTGTGCACAGTCACAGACTGTGACTGTGCACAGGCACAGCACTGTGCACAGGCACAACACTGTGCACAGTGCACAGGCACAGCACTGTGCACAAGCACAGCACTGTGCACAGGCACAGCACTGTGCACTGTGCACAGGCACAGCACTGTGCACAGTCACAGACTGTGCACAGTCACAGACTGTGCACACTGCAAAGACTGTGCACACTGCAAAGACTGCACAGTCACAGTGCCTTTTTTATATATATATTTTTTAAATAAAAAATATAAAAAATTAGTTTTTTAGGGACATTTTTGGACTCGGTCAAAGTTGACCGAGTCCAAAATGTGGACGGACTCGGCCTGGACTCGTTGACCGAGTCCGACTCGGCGTTGACCGAGTCCGGGCCGAGTCCGAAGCCGCACCCGAGTCCGCACCCGTGTCGGGGCGTGTCGACTCGGGTGCGGCACCTCCTTAGCCGAATCCGTGTGACATAGGCAAGAACATATCTAATTCTTCATAATGCATAATACTTAAAGAAATATAATGCATACCAAATATTTTAAGAAGCAAAAGAGAGAAACACATATGCAAGAACATATCTAATTCTTCATAATGCATAATACTTAAAGAAATATAATGCATACCAAAAAATTTTAAGAAGCAAAAGAGAGAAACGAGAACTTCACCATTCTTCTTTAAAATTTCTTGAATAGCACGCTTCCCAATGCAACAAAGAGCAACTCGATCCCAACCTTGCTCTGATACCATGTAAGGAAACAACTTTGAATATATTAGGTTCAATAATGAACCAATACACATGCACATAAAGTGCGAATATACCCACTAAAGGGGAAAACACAAGCACATAATGTGCTAATACATAAACCCACAAAGGGGCAAAAATGCCTATAAGGCATAAGTTGATATTATTGAAGAGAGGAAGGGTGTAACACCCATTACATGGAGCAAAAGCTCCTCCAAAGGAGTAAATAAATTACAAGGGGGAGACCCCTATTTATAACAAGAGAGGAGCCACATAGGGGGCTCCCAAAGGAGTCGTTGGGAGCCCCCAACGATCACATTTGTGACCGTTGGGGGCTCCCCAACGACTTTTTGGGGAGCCTCCCTAGGTGGCGCAAACCACAAAAATGAAAAAATAAAAAAAAACAAAAAAAACAAAAATAAAAATAAAATCACAAACATATTCCAAATGGAATATGCGTAAAAAGGGAAAATGACTAAACTACCCTTATGCCTAATAATAGAGAAATATATATTTTATATATATAATTAGGAAGATACATATGCATATATACCATATATGTATATGTATCATCCTTTATATATATAATATATATGAGATTACAAAGATTGAATGATACATTTTAACACTTACCACATGGGATACTATTTTTGCGTATTGTGGGAAAATGTAGAGAAAATTAGTTGGAAAAGCTCATGGTTTTTTGATAGATTTTCTACAACACTTTCTCTGGCATGGAGATGACAATGAACATCTGATTGATCCCTCATTATCCAAACCTTTTAAAATAATTAATATGAGAGAGAGAGAGAGCTATTCAGTTTGTAATGATCGGGTCATAATTGGTGCACCTAGTTTTGGTTGTTTCTTCCTGCTTTATTTAGAGGTGCATAATCTTAGTCTAGTAGTCTAACAACACTAAAAAATTGATGCCATTTAAATATGAGATCTTTGCTTTTCACGACCATATGCAGACAATGCTTTGCAGGTACCTGTTTGGTGCCTTTGTCTGGACTCTAGTAGTTTGGTGCTGGTGTTGGGTACTTCTGGGTTACTGTCCTGTACAAGCTTATTATTCTAAAAGTAGTTTACATTCTGTACCTTATTTTTAAATTTAGCCAAAATATATAGGATTAATATGTCATTTTACCCTTACATATTACTGTTAGTAGTGTTCAATTGATCAAAATGACCATAACACAAATGACATTGAAAATATGAAGTTTTTTTGTGTAAAAAAGTCAATTTTATTTTTCAAATTAAAGATATTAATACAACGGTTGTGACTTTGTGAAATTATGTTTTTTTTTTCTTTTCCTTGAAAAAAGGATCCATTCTACGAAATTAGAAATTTTAAAAAATGCCACTACTTGTAAGGATGTTTTGTTTTTACCTTGTACATAGTCGTGGTCTTGGTAGATGGGTGCCCTAGAGAGGTCCCCTTGTTTCGATTTCCATTCCATTAACCTCTTTGATTTGAGAGGAGAGAAGATTATTCTGAATGGGGAGAGAGATGGAACAGAGGAGCTGAAAAAACCTTGCTGTTGCTAGTTAGTCGTGTCTTCTAGCTTGCAAGGTTTGGGTACATAAGTAGTGATAATTGCCCTATTTGAAAAACTTTTTCTATGGCTCTGGCTGAAAGAATCTTTCCTTGTATGATTTCTCCTCCTTTAGGAACAAAAGGTTGACCTGGCTACCAACATGGAATCCCTGGCAATGAATCAAGAACTGAAGCTTCCCAAGCCAAACAAAGGAAAGAAGTTACCACATTGCTGCTAAAGTTAATAAAATATTTGATACTTTAAATAATGATTCACTCATATATATATATGTTTAAAATTTAAATAAATATTTTCTCATATAAATAAACAAATAAACATATATATATATATATATATATATATGAGTAATATGTTCTTTAGATGTATTAGTCATATTTACATAAAAAATTGCTTTAGATCGAATTGATTTAAGGAAATAAGTTTAATATTTTGTATTCAAGTTTTAGTGCTATACAAGATGTTGACTTTTCATCTCTAAAAAATAGTTCTAAGATTGAAAAATGCCTAGTCTGATACATGTTTTCTATTAAGTTAGCTATGTTGCCAAACATGTCTACAGGTTTTGATAAATTTAAAAACTCCTACAATTATGTTTTTTTGTCATAACGAGTTTCTAACTAACAAATTATATATATATAGGGTCACTAGAATATGTTAACTGGAAATATGTGAACCAGAGTGTGAACTAGGCATTTCAGACACATTTTTTGCAAATCCAACCCTGCAGATGCATTTAGCGTGGTCCATTTACTAGGAATCGATTGTTGGATAATGTATTTTTGATGAAAACATGTGATTTTTGAATGTTTGAATATTTACAAAGATTGACCCTTTGATTTTCAAGCCTTAAAAGATCCTTATGCATTGTAATCGGATGATCCAATGAGAGCAGATCAAGTGATCTGCCAAATCACTTTTAGAAAAGTGATTTGGCATCCTCACCGTCCACAATGTACACAAGGACCATGAGGTCCTTGCGGGATGAGGCAATGGACGGTGAAGATGTCAAATCACTTTCTTAATCTGCTCTCTGATCCAAGAGAAAAATAAACCCATGAAAATCTCGGTTCATACTCCAATTAACATATTCTAGTGGCTATATATATAGAGAGAGAGAGAACCTGATGTGTTCGTCATTGCTCATTACCAGAAAACATGTTTTGAATTGAATTGATTTATAGAGCAAAACTTGGAATATTTATCGAGTTTTAGTGCAATATGAGCCGTTAATCTTGTCTCCCTAAAAAGCACTCAGCATTTGAAAAATTTCTAATCTCATAACTGTTTTGAATTGGTGAACTAAAACCAACACATTTATCGGTTCAGATTAAACAAGAAACACGTACAACTATGCTACAACTGTATTTTTGTAGGGTTCCAAGGAACACATTATGATACCCCAAGTTTTAGTGTGCTCCTGTGCTCTCTGAGGTAAAAAACATGGGGAATCATACCTTGGGTCTTGCATTTTTCTAAATAAAACATGAATTTTTAACTGTTTTGACATTTAAACATCGGGAATCATACCTTGGGTCTGTGCTTTCTGAGGTTAGTTGAGTTTTGATGTCCTCAATATCCTTCTTACACATTGCAATGAGATTAAGCAAACCATGTAGTTTGCATCCCTAAAGTTTTATTGATCATCCAATCGTTTGACTGGACTATTTAGGGTTGGGGCACACGGATTTCACTGCCCAACTTCTATATGTTTGTTAAAATGTAAACTGCAATATATATATATTATTTAATATTATTATATTTTCTTTTATTATTTTCTTTTTCTATTTTTTTATTTTCTTTTTTAGCATCTAGTTCAATAGAAACTAGATATTTTGATCCAGTCAAGTTCCTGTTGGAACTTGACTGTGCAAGTAGCTGTTGGACTGTAGTCCAACAGCTACAATAAATGCTGTTGGACTATAGTCCAACAGCTATAATAATAAATGCTGTTGGACTGTAGTCCAACAGCTATATTAAGAGACATTGGAATCCAACGTCTCTTTTTGGAGAGCTCAAAATGAGCTCTCCTCTCTCTCCCATTGTTTTGTATATATAGGGGTGAACCCCTTCAATGTAAATTACCATGCTTCTTAAGCATTTTGTTCATGAATAAAGTATTATTTATTTTTCAAGTGTTCTTCCCTTTATACCCTTTCAAGGGTCATGCTTGTAGTGTCTCCAATAGACACTTGTTTGTGAGTTATTTGTGCATTTGTTGAAGACCACCATTTCATTACATGGTATCAGAGCTACGAAATCCTTAGATCTTGAAGTGCTTCCGCCTCGATTTCCGTGCCACATTTACAAAAGGTGTTTCATCACCTTGTTCTTGGCTCAAGAAGATTTGTTTGAAGAAAGGCGAACTTGTGCTACAAAAAAATTTGGTTTTGTATCCTCTCTTATTCCTTTGTCTACTCTTTTTCTTTTCCTTTTATTTTTCTCTCTCTCTCCTCCTATTTATTCCTCTCTTACCCTTGTAAAAGATGGATGACAATGATAAGATCACCATCATTCCTATGAAGCTAAATGATACTAACTATGTAATGTGGGCTTCGATTATGAAGCACCACATTTGGGGAAAAGGTTTATGGGGTATAGTGAATGGTTCCGATTTGGAACCTAAACTATCTCTTACCAAGAAAGAGGGTGATAAAGAGGTTTCTCTAACGGAAGAAGAGAAGAGTAAGGCGTTAGCCACTTATGAAAAGAAATGGAAAGAATGGAGGATAGGGCATGCAAAAATTATGTCATGGCTCATCAATAGCATAGACATTAAAAAATGCTCTAGTCTAGCTAAGTTTGAGCATGCCGATAAGGCTTGGGAATACCTCAAAAACATGTATTCCCTTAAAGATATTGCACATGTATGCAATTTACAAGATAAAGTTCGGACAATAACTCAAAAAGATAAAACTATTCGAGAATATTATAATGAGTTGTCCGAACTTTGGGAAGAGTTGGCTCTTCTTGAGCCCAAATGGCATTGTGCCGAAGACATCGAGCTTCGCCAAAAGCAACTCGATATGGAACATTTCTATCAATTTGTGAATGGTCTAAGGCCGGAGTTTGAATCCACCAAATCGGCCCTTTTACATCGTGGAAAAATTCCTTCTATTATTGATACTATAGAAGAGCTCACTATGGAGGAAAATAGACTTAGAAAAAGTACTCCAAAAGTTGATGATGACTCCGTTTTAGCTGTATCTAGACCGGGGAATCATACTCGTACTTACAAGCCGCCTCATCCTTCAACCTCTTCTCAAAGGGGTATCCTCCTCAACCGAAGCCTCAACTGGAGCGGCAGTTGCATCTTTCTCCGGTCCAGGTAACTTTCCTTGGCTTTTAGATTCTGGTGCTTCTTTTCATATGACCCCAAATGTTAATAGTCTATCCGAATGTCTTAAAAATGACTCAAGTGTGTCAAAGGTTTTTACAGCCGATGGCACATCTCTCGAAGTAAAAGGAATAGGATGTTTTGAAAATCTTCAAAAATTCAAAAGATTTTTTATCCCAGAAGTTAGATATATCCCTAAACTTAATTTGAATCTCTTATCTGTCTCGCAAATATCTGATTATGGATGTAATATCTCATTCTCTTCTCATGGTTGTTGGGTACAGGATCGCCAGTCAGGGAAGCTGATTGGGGAAGGCCATAGAGAAGGAGGACTTTATTACATGGACTTTTTGGAATTACCCAAGAATGCATTTTGTTATAATATTCAGAAATTAGAATTGGATTTATGGCACAAAAGGCTTGGCCATCCTCATATGTCTAAAATTCAATATTTTCCAAGTTTGGAAAAATTTTGTAATTCTGAAAATTTTTCTTGTAAAGACTGCATTCTTGGCAAAATGAAAAGGTTACCATTTCTTAGTAGAACTTTTGTTTCCTTACGACCACTTGAGTTAATACATTCGGATGTTTGGGGCCCCGCACCCGTTATTTCCAAAGGTGGTTATACATATTATGTCATTTTTGTTGATGACTTTTCTAGACATACTTGGATTTATTTTCTTAAACATAAATCTGATGTCTTTGCTAACTTCCAAATATTTCATAAAATGGTTAAAAATAAGTTTCAAAATGATATTTCTGTTTTTCGCACTGATTCAGGGGGAGAATTTATGTCCAACGAATTCAAAGACTATCTCAATTTACATGGTATTACACATCAAAGATCATGTCCACACACTCCACAACAGAATGGCCTAGCCGAACGCAAACATCGGCACATTATGGAAACTATTAGGACATTGCTAATTGCAAATCAAGTTCCAAAAAGTTTTTGGGCTGAAGCGGTCCTAACTGCCACCTACCTCATTAATAGGATGCCATCTTCCTCATTAAAGAATACAACTCCAATAGAAAAGCTTGTTAATTTAACTCCAGATTATTCTAGATTAAGAGTCTTTGGATGCAAATGTTTTGTTTTCACCAACAGAAATGATAAACTCTCTCCTCGTGCAATCCCATGTGCCTTTTTAGGATATGCTGATAATCAAAAAGGCTACAGGTGTTTCGATTTTCAAAATGACAAATTATATGTGTCAAGAAATGTATCTTTTTTGGAAAAAGAAAGCTTCTTTGAATTTGAAAAATCCAAGGATGTCACTGAATACTCATTTTTAATTGATCCAACTTCAAAATCCAATGAATGTGATGTTGGATGTGACCTTGACAATGATCAAAGTCCTATTGTTGTTGAAAATGATGATAATGAAGAGCAAATCCATAGGGATGTTAGTCTACAATATTCAAGACGTAGAGAGCAAAATCTTCCATGTGCATTACAAAAATAATCTGAAGTCCCACCTAGAAGAACGTCTAGAATATCTAAACCTCCAGAAAAATTTGTGTCTTATGAATCTTTTTCACCTACGTATAGGGCCGCCATTACATTAATACAATCATATGTTGAACCATCATCCTATTCTCAAGCAAAAAATCATATAGAATGGATAGAAGCCATGAAAATAGAATTGGATGCACTAGAAAAGGCCAATACTTGGACGATACAAGATATTCCTCCGGGTAAGAAACCTATAGGTTGTAGGTGGGTATACAAAGTCAAAACCAAAAGTGATGGGACCCTGGAAAGATATAAGGCCCGTTTAGTAGCAAAAGGATATGCCCAAGAGTATGGCATCGATTATGAAGAAACATTTGCTCCTGTGGCCCGTATGACCACTGTTAGAACTTTAATAGCCTTGGCCTCCATTAGAACATGGCCTATCTTTCAATTAGATGTCAAAAATGCTTTCCTGAATGGGAATCTCGTTGAAGAAGTATACATGGAAGCCCCACCTGGTATTAGTATCCCTAAGGGTAAAGCTCTTCGTCTAGAAAAAGCTCTTTATGGTCTTAAACAGGCTCCAAAAGCTTGGTATGACCGATTTAGTCATGTTATGCTTGATATTGGTTTTCAACCTTGTTTAACTGACACTGCTTTGTTTGTTAAGAAATCTGATGCAGGCATCATTATTCTTCTCTATATGGACGATATGATCATCACCGGAGGCGACAAACAGGGAGTTGCAAATATCAAATCTCTTCTTAAAACTCACTTTGAAATGACTGACTTAGGTTTATTAAGATATTTTTTAGGCATTGAAGTTGCTTATTCCCCTCGGGGGTATTTGATATCTCAATCTAAATTTGCTCTTGATATCGTTTCCAGGTCTGGAATTACAGATGATAAGAAAGTAGACACTCCAGAAGTTGTCAATGTTAAAATGAAAATTGATGATGAAGAACTTCTTGATGATCCTACTCCTTATAGACAACTTGTTGGAGCTCTTTCTTATCTTTCCATTACTAGGCCAGATATAACTCATGCGGTTCATACAGTCAGTCAGTTTCAGCATGCTCCCACCTCCGTGCACATGGGAGCGATTTTGCGTATTATTAGATACTTAAAATCCTCTCTTTCACGAGGACTCTTCTTGTCTGCTTCATCTTCATTAAATTTAATTGCATATACTGATGCTGACTGGGGAGGTGATCCCAATAATAGACACTCAACTACTGGTTTTTGTGTGTTCCTAGGTGAAACCTTAATTTCGTGGAGGTGCAAGAAGCAGCAGAAAGTCTCTCTTTCCTCCACCGAAGCTGAATAGAGAGCCATGGCAACCACTACTATGGAGGTTGTTTGGCTCAGACGATTGCTAGCAGATATGGGAGCTAAAGCAACGCAAGCTTCAAAGATGTGCTGTGACAACAAAAGTGCGATCTACATTGCAAGCAACCGGACATTCCATGAGCGCACTAAACACATTGAGATGGACTGTCACTATGTCAGAGAGGAATACTTACATGGAACCATTGATCTGCCATATGTTACATCAGAATATCAATTAGCAGACTTCTTCACCAAGCCTCTCGCTGCTCCCAGATTTCACTTCCTCTTAGACAAACTTTCGCTCATTGTACCGTAAGTTTGAAGGGGAGTGCTAAAATGTAAACTGCAATATATATATATATATATATTATTTAATATTATTATATTTTCTTTTATTATTTTCTTTTTCTATTTTTTTATTTTCTTTTTTAGCATCTAGTTCAATAGAAACTAGATATTTTGATCCAGTCAAGTTCCTGTTGGAACTTGACTGTGCAAGTAGCTGTTGGACTGTAGTCCAATAGCTACAATAAATGCTGTCCAACAGCTATAATAATAAATGCTGTTGGACTGTAGTCCAACAGCTATATTAAGAGACGTTGGAATCCAACGTCTCTTTTTGGAGAGCTCAAAATGAGCTCTCCTCTCTCTCCCATTGTTTTGTATATATAGGGGTGAACCCCTTCAATGTAAATTACCATGCTTCTTAAGCATTTTGTTCATGAATAAAGTATTATTTATTTTTCAAGTGTTCTTCCCTTTATACCCTTTCAAGGGTCATGCTTGTAGTGTCTCCAATAGACACTTGTTTGTGAGTTATTTGTGCATTTGTTGAAGACCACCATTTCATTACATGTATGTATGTATGGTGTAATTATTGGTTACTATCAAAGATACATATTATTAAGGAGAAATCACTATTTTTCTTTTCTTTTTAGATTAGACCCTACATATAGGGATGCACATGAGACGGGCTTGGCATGTACAAGCTCGACTTGCCCAAAAAAAAACATGTATAGGCTAGGCTCGAGCTCATCCTGTGCTTGAACCGAGCCAAGCCTTAACGGGGCCGAGCTTAATCAGACTGAGCCTGAGTCTAGTCTGGGTCAGTGTTTCGCACTGCTGCTGCACAAAAAGCTCGGTCCGGGCTCACCAGGCACAAAGAGGGAGAGTCTTCCCCTCTCAGAGAGGAGAAGAGAGAGAGTCTTCCCCTATCTCCCCTCAATCGAGAAGAACGAGAAAGAAAGAAGGGAAGAACGAGAGAGAGGGGAAGAAGCGAGCTCCCTTTTTTTCTTGCTTACATGGTGGAAGTTGAGTATGGAGGGGGACTCCCACATGTAGCAGAGGGACCAGAGCTGGTCCTGCGATGGCGGGGGCGGTTGAGTGAGCGTGTTGCATTGGGGGCCCTCCTGTGGAAAGGGGAAGAGAGAGAGAGAGCGGCTCATGGCTATCAGACACCACCTCACTCTCTTCCTTCTTCTTCTTGTCTCCTCTGTTGTAGGTGAGAAGGCATCAGCCGGGCAGGGCACACCAGCGGGGAGGGCGAGGGGCGAGGGCCGGCAGAGGGGCGAGGGGCATTGGAGAGTCAAAGACCGACAGAGGGGAAATGCTTGTCGGAGGGGCACCGACACCAACGAGGGGGGAGGACGGGGCTTCCCAGAGAGAGAGAGAGAGAGAGAGAGAGAGAGAGAGAGAGAGAGAGAGAGAGAGAGAGAGAGGCGTGGACAGGGCTTGAGAAGGGGCTCAATTTTTTTATAATTAATATATATTTTATATTATATCAAATATAAATGCGAGCCGAGCCTTATCGAGCTTGGTAGGTCGATCAAGCTCGGCTCGTTTGCTCGGCCGAACCTCAAGACTTGGTTCAAGCTCGGCTCATTTACGAGATGAGCCGAGCCCGAGCTGGCTCGGTTCGCTGTGCATCCCTACTTGCATATGTGATCTTCATGCTCAATTCAATAGAAAATAAGTTCTTGATCCACACATTTTTTCCACGTAAGCATGTTTTTCACATGCTTCAAAAATCAATATCCTGCAATATCTCAATAATTTCACAGCTTAAAAATTTGTGTTTTTATGTCAGAAAGGCACAATAGAAAGTGTGATCTCTAGCAAAAACTTTGCTGAACACTTTCTTTGTTGTCTGATTTAATCTATATAGCCTGCCCCTATGATTTTCATGTCAGTGGTATGGTATCTTCAATGATAGCAAATATTTACCTAGTATATGTTATATATGTACTGTAATGAAAAGAGGCGGAAGCTCCAATGGAGTAAAAAGCACTCTTTAAGAGTGACCTTAAGAACCAAGAACACAAACACTATAAGTGCACACACAAAACTCTCAAAAGTAGAAAATGACTTAAAGTCATAAGTTGAATTTATTGAAGAAAGGAAGAGAAGGGTGAAAACCCCATACATACAAGAGGAGAATACCTCCTCTATTTATAGAGGAGGGAGGCTCAAAGAAGGGACCACAAGGGGGCTCCCTTGTAGTCGTTGGGAGCCCCAACGGTCAGAAATCTGACCGTTGGGGCCCCAACGACTACAAGAGTGGGGCCCTTGTGGTCTTACAAAAAGTAGAAAAATAAAAAAGAAAAAAGTAAAAAAGTAAAAAGGAAAAATACATTGTGGTTTTACAAGAATACCCCTATCGGGTATTTCACTAAAAAGGAAACAGTATATATATACATATATGTATATATATATACATACATATTTTAACATGTACATGCACCCACCCACCATATACTGTGTGTGTGCGCGTTTGCGCATGCACACACAGGTCTGTAGGCTTGTGGTATATGCAACTCAACTCTGCTCTTCTAGCAGAAAACAAATTTGTACCAGCAGTACCTATGTATACCATGTACTAGAAGATTTACCTATGTGACTGATATGAAAGCAGTGATTTACAACTAAGAATATAGTGCTGAGATCACAGTTAGCAAGGGTAGATTTTTCACCAAGGATGTACATCAGATATATGTAAATATGTTCTAATTTATGTTCTCATTTGCTTTGATATGCGTGCTTCTAACATTTGTAACTTGCTTACGTGACATCTCACCACTAATTATATTTCATTTTCTCGAAAAAAAACAGTTTTATTGAATTGAATGTGATGTTCCATCTGGATTGAAAGTTATCATGTCTGAAGAAGGGATCCAGGGAGCCTCTTGCTTGAATATTTTAAACAAATGGTGCATCTGTTTTCGATAATGTAGTTGATCAAATCCATAAATTTTTCACTTGACAGGTTCACGATTGACCAATTTTGTTGGTATCCTTAGTCAAGGACTGAGAATAGCCCCCCCTGAAGCTCCAACAACTGGATATATGGTTCTCTCTCTCTCTCTCTATCTATCTATCTATCTATCTATCTATCTATCTATATATATATATAGCATGCGTGCTTTTACCTATTTACAAAAATTAGATTCATGTTAGTGTTATTGATAAAGTGCTTGGATGTATAGTTTGGTAAAGGCATCTACTTTGCGGACTTGGTCAGTAAAAGTGCACAATATTGTTACACTGATAAAAAAGATCCAGTGGGTCTGCTGCTGCTCAGCGAAGTTTCTTTAGGAGAGGTTCATGAGCTTAAGAAAGCAACTGTGAGTGCTGTTTTGGGTCTTTAATCTAATGTTTTGATTTCAAGTTTTTTTGAAGTGCTTATATATGAAAGATGGTTGCCTTTATTTTTGCCTTTTTTTTCTCAGTATATGGAAAGTCCTCCTAAAGGAAAGCATTCAACCAAAGGACTGGGGAAAACAATGCCTAAACCATCGGAATATGAAAAATGGAGGGATGAAGTGGTGGTACCATGTGGCAGGCCTGTTCCATCTGGTATTCGGGCATCAGAACTCATGTACAATGAGTACATAGTTTATAATAAAGCACAGGTTAGTTGTTTTAAGATTTCACTTCCTTTCATTCTTGGTATCAGTAGGATCCTCTCTCTCTCTCCACACACACACACACACACACACTTTTTATTGGATCAAGATGCAACCTGCTCAAGGGCCGCAACACTCAAAGCACAATTGGATCAAGATGCACACATCAAACAAACACTTAAGCCAGGCCTATCATGGGACTTTTTGTGATGTCTTTCTATGTATTGTATGTAAGGCCTAGCCGTTGTACTATGTTCCAGTCTGTTTATGATTTTTATATGAAAATGGGCTCTCTTAGTCATGGTTATCTTAATGGATTATAGGCATTCAGTTTCTACTCTTCAAAATTGATTACTACTTTTAAGGCTATGATGAAGCTTTAGCAACAATGAAACGATTTAAAATGTTTTTCAATGGTTGGCTAGAACTATGCCAAATTGCCAACTAGAGACTGTAAATATGGTATCTTGGTTTATGACTGTTAGGATGACTAGGAAATAAAAGGGAGAGGAGCTAGGGTTAGAAGAGGTTCAAGGAAGGAGAGAACAAAATGTTCATTCTATTCGATATCGTGTGAGGAGCACACTCTTACATAAAGGGTCGACCCACTTAGAGTACATCAAAAGAAAAGATTTAAAAAGTCTAATATACTCCCTTCTGTGTAATGGTCTAATAAAGTTACTTTGCACATATTTATGCTACACTATATTACAGACTTTCAATACTCCCTTTCAAACTTGGAAGGATGTAAAGGAATGATTCCAAGTTTGAAAAGGAAAGACCTGAAATGCAAAGGAGAAAGACTTTTTGTAAACACATCTGCTATTTGATTCTTTGAGCTGACATGCTCTAAAGCTATAATCCCATCTTCATAAGCCCTTGTGTAATGACAATCTATTTCAATGCGCTTGGTGCAATTCTTGGTAATATGAATAGCGCTCATATTGTCCCAATATAGTTGAGTTTTCTTTTCACATGAAATTCCTAATTCCTTTAATAGCCATTGTATCCAAATAATCTTAGCTACAACTTGAGCCATTGCTCTGTATTCAGTTTTTGCAGTAGACAAAGCAACCCTTTGCTGCTTCTTTCTCTTCCATGAGATCAAAGAGCTTCTAAGAAAAACACAAAACCTTGTAGTAGAAAGTCGATCTCTAGTGGGGCCTTCAAAATCAGCATCACCTCAACTCTTTATCAGACGAAGACAAGAAAAACATGCCATAGTGCATAGAATCTTTGACATACCTGATGATATTGAGTACGGCTGCCAAGTGAACTGATCTGGGAGCACTCATAAATTGACTCACTACATGAACTGCTGAGTTATATTTGGTCTAGATATAGTCAAATATATTAGTGTCTCAACTAACTGCCGATATACTACATGATTTTCTAGCTTAACATCATCAATTGCCCTCATCTTCAAGTTTGCCTCTATGGGAAAATTTACTTATTTTGAGTCATCTGTCAGTCTTGCTTTTACAACCAAATATGTAACATACTTATGTTGGGACAAGTACAGTCCCCTTGGAGAGTAGGCTATCTCGAGCCCACGAAAATACTTTAAATGCCCCAAATCTTTCATCTTAAATATATTGGCCATCTTCTTTTTGGTCTCTTCGGTCTTCTTTATGTCATCTCTAGTGAGAATCATATCATATACATAAAAAAACAATATACATTTTCCAAAAGCAGAGGAAGACACAAACAAAGCAGGATCATGATGACTCTGCTCAAAACCAAGTGATCTTACTGCTGAATTGAACTTTTTAAACCAAGCTCGAGGTGTTTGTTTGAGACCATATAGAGCTTTGCAAAGCCTGCACACTCTGTCTTATGGATCTAGAATCTGAGTATCCTTGTGGTAATTCCATATACGCTTACTCTTGTAAATCCCCATTAAAGAATGCATTCTTGACATCCAACTGCCAAAGAACCCACTGCTGCATGATAGCTACCGCTACCAACGTAAGAATTGTGGTCATATGAGCCACAAAAGCAAAAGTTTTCGCAAAATCAATTCCAAAACGCTGATTGTACCCCTTAGCTTATACACCTATTTGCTGCCAATAATATTTTTCTTTGAAAGAGGTTTTACTAGTTTTCATGCTTGCATTCTTTCAAGTGTATTCATTTTATCAACCATGACTCTTTGTCACTCTTCCTTTTCTGCTAGCTCTGCATAGGACTCAGGCTCGACATATGAATAAATTAAGGCTAAAAAAGCACGATGATGAGGTGTAAAAGACTCATAGGACACAAAACGAGATGAAAGTACAATGACTCTAGAACTTTTATGTACCTGAGAAGATGCGAAAGAAGTTGATAACTCTAAGTTTTGTTGTTGTCCCGGATCAACTGTCGTAGGAATGAGATCAAGATTAACCTCTTCACTTTCCTACTCCACTTGATCTAAAAATGAAATTTAAATCACACCTTCATGTCTCCTTGAGTAGGTTTGACCAAACGTATCTTCTCTAGTTAGAACTTGCTCCATTTGACTCTCCATCTTATCTCTCCCACCTTTCCTTTCTTTAAAGGGAACTAAAAAGGATAAGTCGGTCTCATTTTTTGTTTTTTCTTCATACTGTCTAAAATATATCCCACTCTTCTGAAAAAATGCTTAGATACCCACACTTTCTTTTCAACTGGATCATAGCACTTGTATCCTTTTTGACCCTCTGTGAAACCAAGAAATCAACATTTGACAACTTTATGAGATAACTTGCCTCTGTATATGTCAGCTAGCAAAACAAAACATACACAACCAAGCACCTTCAACATATCATAAAGGGGGATATGCTTTTAAGTACTCTAGAAGACATACAATTTATCTGATAAATGCTTAGTTGAACTGCATCATACTTTGGGTAATTCTCTACCAAATAGAAGAGCTCTTGCTGTCTTCAAGATATGCTTGTTTTTTCTCTTAGCTACACCATTTTGCTAGAGTGTAAGGACAAGACTTTTGGTGAACCACTCCTCTATCTTGCAGGAATTTTTCAAACACAACTAATGTATTCACCACCAGAATCAGTACGCAGAGTTTTAATCTTAACTGCAAATTGATTCTCAACCGTGACACAAAAGGCTCTTAAAAATTTGAAAAAGATCACTTCTATTTTTTATAAAATATATTTATATAAACCTTGTACAATCTTCTATGAAAGTCATAAAATATGATGATCCTCCTTTTGACATAACAGGAGAAGGACCCCATACATCTGAATGTACCAAATCACAAGGACTTTCTAATTTCCTATCACTAGACTTAAATGGCAGAACATGACCCTTAGCCAATCTACAACTCACACAATTTTTAACATGATTTGATACAACTAGCTTGGATTTTTCAAAACTTTTTAAGGACACTAAACTTTGCAACCTATAGCTGAAAATATGCCCTCCCAGTCTCTGGTGCCACAAAACTGACTCATCCAAAATTGAAGCTCCATATCCGATTCCAGCTTCCTTATATCAATTCAGTACAGGTAGTATAGATCTCCTTTTCTATGTCTAATCCCAATCTTTTTTCCCAACTGCTGATCCTGCATAACACAATCATAGAAGAGAAGATAACATTATAATTACGTTTAGTAATTTTACCCACAATAATAAGATTCATAGCAAGGGATGAAAAATGGTAAACTTGAGAAAGATTGAATTTACTATAATTGAACCTATTTTGTAAACAAATATAGAAGAACCATTTGCAGTGCGAAAGATGCCACCGCGGAAATGAGAGTCCTCTAGGACAAACTCATGAGGTCTCATATGGCATGAAGCTCTACAGTCTATTAGCCAATCACATAAAGTACCAAAGGAGGAGCAAGAATGGAAGAGGAAGCATGACCAATGACTGACTGAGCAAGAAGCTGTAGTTGCTGGATCTGATGCTGAATCTTATGTTGAACATGCTCTAATCTTTGAAGCTGCCCACTACCCATCAGTTCACCACCAATCGATGAAGAACCAACTTCTCATCCTTGGGCATTATACCCTCACTCTCAGAAGAAGCATATGCACCACCTCTCTTTTTCTTGAGAATGAGAATAATTTTTCATATGACCAAAGCTTTTGCAATAGTGACATTGAGCAAAACTAAGGTCACATCTTCCGCCAAACCCATCTCTCCTTGTCCTCCAGACCTACCTCCACCTCTGCCACCCATCTGCCTAGATACAACCATGACATTATCCTATGAAGAGAATGATCCAAGAGACTTTATCTTCCAAGCCTTTCCCAACAACCATTGCTTTCAAGAAATCAGCCCAATATGCATAGTTTGTCCCATTTAACTTAATTGGGTTAATTTGAATCTCTTCCTTTTCTATGATACCACCAACAAACAATATTACAAAAAATAGAGGGAATTAAGCTTAAACACAAAACAAAATCACTAAATAAGGGCGGTCGACACCTTGAAAACCCTGAAATTAGCTTATCGCAAGCTATATATGCCCCAAATCTTGTTCAAATCTTCTCCAAAACCCCAAAACAACTGACCCAAACACTTTTTCCAACCTTCTATATAAAAAACGACCAAAATAGAACTGATTTGGGCTTTCAAAAACCAAAAACTGAGCTAGATTCAACGATTTTCTCAAATCTGGACTGAAACTTTCAATATACCCAGAAAATCTTGGAAAAATCACTAAAAATCCAAAACAAGTCCAATTCTAATGGGGTTTGATTTGTAAAACTTCTAAAATCAAACCCTAGCAAGTGAAGAAGCCAAACTAACCAAAACTTGTATGAACAGACCAGTCGTTCCTCCGAAGATGACATCAGCTGACGTAAGGCCTGAACCGAGTTCTCCTCCCAGATTCAGCTCCTCATCTTCCCTGCACACTCTGGGCTCTGATACAATGTTAGAATCACTAAGAAAGAAGAGGGAGAGGAGATAGGGTTAGAAGAGGTTTAAGGAAGGAGAGAACAAAATGTTCATTCTATTCAATATCGCGTGTGAGGAGCACACTCTTACATAAAGGGTCGATCCACTTAGAGTACATCAAAAGAAAAGATTTAAAAAGTCTAATATACCCCCTTCTTTATAGGGTATATACCAAGGTTGCCAGACTAGAAAGTGGAAGCGAGAAACGATATGGGAAGCGAACGAAGCAATGCATTTTAAAATATATAGGAAGTGGGAAGCGAGGAATACAAAAAAAATATAAGAATTGAATAAGAATCAAAATAAAACACAAATAAAAACTAAAATAAAAGTGACTAATACTAAATTTCATAATTTTTTAGTGTAATAATTAAATTTTTAACAAAATCTAAAAATGATAACTACCAATTTAGTGAAAGTACATGGAAGTGAGTAAGAAGAGTAAGAGAAAACACATTAAAAGCATGAAAAGTTGAGTAAAAGAACAAGAATAAATGAAGCGTGTGGAAAGCATAGGAGAAGCGTGGGGGAATCGAGGTTCTCATCAAGTTTCGGAAGCAAGGAGTATCACGCTTCCGAAGCGAGTTTCCGGGAAGCGAGTTTCCCACCTATCTAAGAAGCTTCCGGTAACTCTCGTATATACATAATGGTCTAATAAAGTTACTTTACACATTTATGCTACACTATATTACAGACTTTCAATAATAGCCACCATAAAATTGTTCTCTCTCTCTAAATGAAACATGCTACTGGATTTTTGGGGTTTCTTCGAAATTCTGACCATATAGATGTGAGTTATATGCTTGTTTTTATAGGAATCAGTTCTTGGAGCATTTGATTCCGATGCATGGATAAGTTTTTATAAGATTTCAAAAATCAATGGCCTACAATTTTCGTAAATTTTTGAGGCTCAGAATACTATTTTTCCATTCAAAATGCATGATCCAATTGTTGATTTCTAGTAAATCAATCTTGCTCAACACATCTGTTTGGTCAGAATTTTGAAAAAACAACGGAAATCTAATAAAATGATTCATTTAGCACTGTGCTATATTTAGCACGGATGTATTACCCATATATATATATATATATATATATATATATTACAGTCGTTTCTGAAATGAAATGGGGATCTTCGAAACACGAGCTTTGATTAACAAGAGCAAGTGTCAAGAATGACACTAAAGCATAACCCTTAAAAAGGGTATAACTGGAAACAAAATAAAAATAAAAATGTATTCTTTATTGATATGAAAAACCAATTGCTTAAGAAGCATTGGAGTGAAATACAAGAGGGGCTGCACCCCTTTATATACACAGCTGAAAGAGGACTCAATAGAGCTGTTGGGCACAGTCCAACAGCTCTATTTAGAGCTGTTGGAATGTGTCAGTCCAACAGCTCTATTAAGAGCTGTTGGACTGTGTCAGTCCAACAGCTCTATTGCTAGTCAAGTCTGGACAGGACTTGACTAGCAACAGTCATTCTAGTTTAAACTGAACTAGATGACATAAAGACAAAAAATAAAAATAAAGGAAAAAAATACAGAAAAGAAAGAAATTAAAAATGTATTTATATATATATATATAATAATATAATATTATTATATATACATATATGTACAGTTTTACATTTTAACACTCCCCCTCAAACTTACGGTACAATGAGCGAAAGTTTGTCTAAGAGAAAGTGAAATCGGGGAGCAGCGAGAGGCTTTGTAAAGAGGTCTGCTAACTGATATTCTGAAGTGACATATGGCAGATCAATTATCCCGTGTAGATATTCCTCTCTGACGTAGTGACAATCCATTTCGATGTGTTTGGTGCGTTCGTGGAATGTTCTGTTACTGGCAATGTAGATCGCACTTTTGTTGTCACAACACATTTGTGAAGCCTTTGTTGCTTCAACTCCCATGTCAGCAAGCAGTCGTCGGAGCCAAACTACTTCCATGGTCGTGGTTGCCATGGCTCTGTATTCAGCTTCGGTGGATGAGAGAGATACCTTCTGTTGCTTTTTACACCTCCACGAGATTAATGATTCCCCTAAAAAGACACAAAAGCCAGTGGTTGAGTGTCTGTTATTGGGATCACCTCCCCAATCAGCATCAGTATATGCAATTAAATCAAGAGAAGAGGAGGAAGATAAGAAAAGTCCTCGTGAAAGAGAGGACTTGATGTATCTGATAATACACATGACTGCTCCCATATGAACAGAAGTAGGAGCATGTTGAAATTGACTTGCTGTATGAACAGCATGTGCTATATCTGGTCTGGTAATGGATAGATAGGAAAGTGCCCCGACAAGCTGTCTGTAAGGAGTAGGGTCTGCAAGAAGTTCTCCATCATCAATCTTCATTTTAACATTAACAACTTCTGGAGTGTCAACTTTCTTATCATCAGTAATACCAGACCTGAAAACAATATCAAAAGCAAATTTAGTCTGAGATAATAAATATCCTCTAGGAGAATAAGCAACTTCAATGCCTAAAAAATATCTCAACAAGCCCAAATCAGTCATTTCAAAATGAGATTTAAGAAGTGTTTTGATTGTTTCAACTCCCTGTTTATCGCTTTCGGTGATGATCATATCATCCACATAGAGAAGAAGCACAATGATCCCTGCATCAGAATTCTTAATAAACAAAGCAGTGTCAGTTAAACAGAATTGAAAACCAATATCAATCATAACACGACTAAACCTATCATACCAAGCTTTTGGTGCTTGTTTAAGTCCATAAAGAGCTTTTTCTAAGCGAAGGACTTTACCCTTAGGAATACTTAGACCAGGAGGGGGTTCCATATATACTTCTTCAACTAGCTTTCCATTTAAAAAAGCATTTTTGACATCCATTTGAAAAATAGACCATTTTTTGATAGAAGCTAAGGCAATTAAGGTTCAGACAGTAGTCATACGAGCCACCGGAGCAAAGGTTTCTTCATAATCAATCCCATATTCTTGAGCATAACCTTTGGCTACTAAACGGGCTTTATATCTTTCAAGAGTACCATCACTCTTGGTTTTAATTTTATAAACCCATCGACATCCTATAGTTTTCTTCCCTGGAGGAAGATCTTGAATATTCCATGTAGAAGCCTTTTCAAGTGCATCTAATTCAACTTTCATGGCTTCTATCCATTT
Source organism: Nuphar pumila (assembly GCF_984573655.1). Classification (NCBI taxonomy): domain Eukaryota; kingdom Viridiplantae; phylum Streptophyta; class Magnoliopsida; order Nymphaeales; family Nymphaeaceae; genus Nuphar; species Nuphar pumila. The sequence continues at coordinate 20,492,451 of NC_143250.1, forward strand.
GATATCATTTTTTGCTTGAAAATATGTGGATGGTTCTTCATATGAGTGAATTAATGCAATAACTGCTCTATATGTGGGTGAGAAAGACTCGTATGATACAAACTTTTCTGGAGGCCTCGAGATTCGGGATGATTGTCTAGTTGGAATGTTAGAATATTTCTCAAGTGCACATGGAGTATTAGACTCTTGTCGCCTGGAATATTGAATACTAGTATCTCTATGAACTTCTTCATTTTCAACATTAAGATCAATAATTCTTGGATCATCATCAAAGTTACAATCAAGGTCATATTCATCAGATGTTGATGTTAGATCTAGCAAAAAGGAGTACTCAGTGACGTCTTTTAATTTTCTAAAATCAAAGAAGCTCTCCTTTTCAAGAAAGGAAACATTTCTAGACACATATAGTTTATTATTTTTGAAGTCAAAACATCTATAACCTTTCTGGTTTTCAGCATATCCTAAAAAAGCACAGGGAATCGCACGAGGGGAAAGTTTATCATTTTTGTCAGTAAATATGAAACATTTGCACCCAAATATTCTTAATCTAGAGTAGTCTGGAGAAATGTTCATAAGTTTTTCAATGGGAGTGATATTTTGTAACGAAGAAGATGGCATCCTATTAATGAGATAGGTGGCAGTTAAGGCAGCTTCTGCCCAAAAGTCTTTAGGGACTTGATTTGCTATTAATAAAGTTCTAGTGGTTTCTATAATATGGCGATGTTTTCGTTCTGCCAGTCCATTTTGTTGAGGTGTATAAGGACAAGATCTTTGATGTGTGATGCCATGCAATTTAAGATAATTTTGAAAATCTGTGGATAAAAACTCTCCCCCTGAATCTGTGCGAAAAATAGTAATATCATTTTGAAATTTGTTTTTAACCATATTATGAAAAGTTTGAAAGTATGAAAATACTTCAGACTTATGTTTGAGAAAGTACATCCACGTATGTCGGGAGAAATCATCGACAAAAATAACATAGTAAACAAATCCTCCTTTAGAAATTACTGGTGCAGGACCCCAAACATCCGAGTGTATTAATTCAAGTGGTCTTGAAGAGAAAAAGGTTCTGTTCTGAAATGGCAATCTTTTCATTTTGCCGAGAATACAATCTTTACAATCAAATGATTCAGAGTTACAAAATTTCCCTAGATTTGGAAAATGTTGGATTTTGGCTATATGTGGGTGACCAAGTCTCTTATGCCACAGTTTCAACTCTATTTTTTGAATATTATAACAAAAAGCTTTCTTCGGCATTTCCAAAAAATCCATGTAATAGAGTCCTCCTTCTCTATGGCCTTCCCCAATCAGCTTGCCTGACTGGCGATCCTGTACCCAACAACCATGAGAAGAAAAAGAAATATTACACCCATAATCAGAAATTTGAGATACAGATAAAAGATTTAAATTTAATTTGGGAACATGTCTAATTTCTGGAATAAAAAAATTTTTTGTTTTATAATTTTTTTCAAAATCTCCTATTCCTTCTATTTCAAGAGAAGTCCCATCAGCAGTAAAGACCTTTGACACACTTGTTTTATTTTTAACACATTTGGATAGACTTTGATTATTTGGGGTCATATGAAAAGATGCACCAGAGTCAAGAAGCCAAGAAATTTTACTTAAATCAGAAAAAGATGAGGCTGCTGCGCCGGTTGAAGCTTCAGATGAGGAAGAGGCACCTTTGATGAGAGGCTGAAGGATCTCCATTAGTTGGGCCAGGGAAACTGGTGCATCCTGATCTTTAGGCTCCGATCCAGCAATTGCAGCTCTTTTTTCTCTCAGCTCCTTAAGTTTGGGACATTGTGGCCTGTAGTGTCCCGGTTCATGACAGTGATGACAAATAACTTTCTTCTTATCATAGTCACCATTTTGTCAGTTAAAGTGAGGAGGCCTATATGATCGAACATGATTCCCTGGTCTAGACACGGCTAAAACGGAATCATCTTCAATTTTTAAAGAACCTTTCCGGAGACGATTTTCTTCCATTGTTAACTCTTCAATAGTTTCAACAATAGAAGAAATTTTTCCCCGGTGAAGTAGGGCCGATTTAGTGGTTTCAAATTCCGGCCTTAATCCAGTGATAAACTAGAAAAAATGTTCAACATCGAGTTGTTTCTGACGAAGCTCGATGTCTTCGACACAATGCCACTTTGGTTCTAAAAGGGAAAGTTCTTCCCAAAGTTCGGACAACCCATTGTAATATTCACGAATAGTTTTGTCTCCTTGTGTCATCATTCGAACTTTTTCTTGGAGGTTGCACACGTGTGCAATATCTTTAAGGGAATACATATTCTTAAGGTATTCCCATGCCTTATCGGCATGATCAAATTTGGCAAGACTTGAGCATTTTTTAATGTCAACGCTATTGATAAGCCATGACATTATCTTCGCATGAGATATTCTCCATTTTTTCCATTTCTTCTCGTATGAGGCAATAGCCTTGATTTTCTCTTCTTCCGATAGAGGGACGTCTTTATCTCCCTCCTTTTTAGTAAGAGATAGCTTAGGTTCCGAATCAGAACCATCCACAATCCCCCATAAGCCTTTTCCCCATATATGGTGCTTCATGATTGAAGCCCATGTTACATAGTTCGTATCGCTTAGTTTCATAGGCATGATGGTGACTTTATCATTGTCATCCATCGATTACAAGGAGAGAAAGAATAGGGATAGAAGAGAAACAAGAAGGAAAATGAGAAAGAAAGAAAAAAAAAACAATACAACAAGATGTGAAATCTTCTCCAATGAAGTGATAAAACACTTCTCTTCAAGTGGCGAACACTTTTGCAAACGGGCACGGAAACCGAGGCAGCTTTTCCTCAAGATTTAGTACTTCCGCGGCTCTGATACCATGAAATGAAATGGGGATCTTCGAAACACGAGCTTTGATTAACAAGAGCAAGTGTCAAGAATGACACTAAAGCATAACCCTTAAAAAGGGTATAACTGGAAACAAAATAAAAATAAAAATGTATTCTTTATTGATATGAAAAACCAATTGCTTAAGAAGCATTGGAGTGAAATACAAGAGGGGCTGCACCCCTTTATATACACAGCTGAAAGAGGACTCAATAGAGCTGTTGGGCACAGTCCAACAGCTCTATTTAGAGCTGTTGGAATGTGTCAGTCCAACAGCTCTATTAAGAGCTGTTGGACTGTGTCAGTCCAACAGCTCTATTGCTAGTCAAGTCTGGACAGGACTTGACTAGCAACAGTCATTCTAGTTTAAACTGAACTAGATGACATAAAGACAAAAAATAAAAATAAAGGAAAAAAAATACAGAAAAGAAAGAAATTAAAAATGTATTTATATATATATATATAATAATATAATATTATTATATATACATATATGTACAGTTTTACATTTTAACAGTTTCTACATATAATCTAGTAGGAAACACCATTTTTTCAACCTTTTTGCTATTATTTTGTGGTTCTAAACTCACAGATGTGATCTACATAGTTTGTTTAGTTGAATATAGGTTTTGGATCATATATTTACCAAGTAAGCAGGTTTTTCAAGGGCTTCAAAAATCAACGGCACACAATGTCTGAATTTGATAGAATCAAAAGATCATATATTTTGAAAATATCGCGATATTAAAGTTGTAAAATGGGGAAACGATATTAAAGGTAAAATATCATGATATTTTTAAAATATCAGCAATTTATATATATTGTGATATTATAGCTAACACAATAGTTGCTTTTTTAAAAGTTAAAAGTGTTAGTGTAGGTGTATTTGGGGATTTTTGAAAAAAGGGGATACATGTCTTTACTGAGTTTTTAATAGGTTAGTTTTGTTATAAAATGTATAACTTTTTGGTTTAAGGTTACCTTTTAAAACTTTTAAGAAATGTAAGGGGTCTTTTGACCTTGACCCCGACATTCTCGAGTTCTCAACAGGTTGCGTTGACAGGGAAAAAAAGAATGAAGGACAGGAATAAGAGGAAAGGAAGGAAGGAAGGAAAGAAGAAAGTGGAAGGGAAGAAAGGAAAGTAGGGAAAGAAAAGGAAAGGGGGCGTGTCTCGTCGGCTGCCCTGCGACAAGGGAAGAAAGAAGGAAGGAAGGGAAGGGAAGAAAAAAAAGGAAGAAAAGAAAGTGGAAGGGAAGGAAGAAAAGGGAGGATACCAATATTTGTGACTATGATATATACATAGTCACATGTATCGTAAAAGGTAATTTCTTGGCGAGGGTATTTCTCAGAGAGATTTTCAAAAGTTGATAAATCTCGAGAAAATCTTGGGAGTTTAAAAAATTGAAAAAAATATAAATAACAACAAACAACAACAACAACAACAACTACGCCTTCGTACCAAAACAATTGGGGTAGGCGATATGAACCAAAAAAGAAAATCATTCTGGGTCTTCCACATGAATCCTTCTCCTCCAATCATTTCTATCCAATGCCATGTCTTCAGTGAGGTTCAAAGCATTCATATCCTTTCCTATCACCTCCATCCATGTCTTCCTAGGCCTACCCCGACCTCTTTTAACTAATATATTTTCCCATTTCTCCATCCTTCTAACTGGAGCATCATCAGGCCTTCGCCGAATATGTCCAAACCACCGTAAACGATTCTCTCTCATCTTATTTTCAATGGCTGCAACGCCTACCTTCTTACGTATCTCCTCGTTCTGAATCTTATCTTTTATTGTATTTCCAGACATCCATCTCAGCATACGCATCTCAGCTACACTCATTTTTTGAATATGATGTCTCTTGGCAGCCCAACATTCCGTACCATAATAAAGTGGTCCTAATAATAGTCCTATAAAACTCTCCCTTCAACCACAATGGCATTCTACGATCGCACAACACTCCAATTGCACTTTTCCATTTCATCCACCCAACCTTTATCCTATGATTTACATCTCCATCAATTTCTCCATACTTTTGAATGATAGATCCCAAATATTTGAAACAATCATCCACCGGTATTTCTTGCTCACCAAGCTTCACTACACTCCCATCACTACTTCGTTGCTTACTAAACCGACATTCCATGTATTCTGTCTTACTCTTACTCAACTTAAAACCTCTTGCTTCCAATGTCTGTCTCCATAATTCTAACTTAGCATTAACCCCAGCTCTAGACTCATCAATCAAAACAATATCATCAGCAAACAACATACACCACGGCACATTTTCTTGAATTGATCTCGTAAGCTCATCCATCACTATAGCAAATAGGAAAGGGCTTAAAGCAGATCCTTGATATAACCCCAACCATTATATGAAAATTGGTTGTCACCCCTCCACAAGTGCGGACATTGGTTCCTACTCCTTCGTATATATCTTTAATTATACTAATGTACTTGAGAGAAACACCTTTCTTCATCATTGTCCACCAGAGAACGTCCCTAGGTACTCTATCGTATGCCTTCTCCAAATCAATAAAAACCATATGTAAATCTATGTTCCTCTCAATAAGTTGTCTAAGAAGATGTATAGCTTCCATAGTTGATCTTCCAGGCATAAAACCAAATTGATTCTCCGATATCATGACAACCTAGACTCAATTACCCTCTCTCAAAGTTTCATAGTATGACTCATGAGTTTTATACCACGATAGCTTCTGCAATCTTGTATATCACCCTTATTCTTATATAGAGGCACCAAAGTACTCTTCCTCCACTCATTAGGCATCTTATTTGTCCGCCAAATCTTGTTAAAAAGATTTGTCAACCATTCTAAACCTTTCTCTCCCAAGCATTTCCAAGCCTCGATAGGTATACCATCTGGGCCAACTGCCCTTCTTGATTTCATTTTCTTCAAAGCCTCTGCAATTTATTTCTTTTGAATCTTACGCATGAAGTCACGATTCATCTCATGAAAAGGAATGGAAAAGTCTCCAAGATCCTGAGCATGACTTTCATTAAATAGCTTATCAAAATAATCTTTCCATCTCTCCTTAATCTCCTCATCTTTGACTAAAACCCTTTGCGTTTCATCTTTGATACATCTAACCATACCTAGATCCCTCGATTTCCTATCTCTCATCTTTGCAAGCCTATAAATATCATTTTCGCCCTCTTTGGTATCCAACTTGTCATAAACCTCCTTATATACCTTATTCTTAGCGTTCCGAACTACTTTTTTAGCTTCCTTTTTTGCTATCATATACTTTTCCAAATTCTCATTATCACGACTCTTAGATTTCTATAACACTCTCTATTAACGTTAATAGCTAATTTGACATCCTCGTTCCACCATGATGTATCCTTACCTAGCGTTGCACCGCCTTTAGACTCACTCAATACCTCCTTAGCCACCTTTCTCATGCCACCTGCTATCTTATTCCACATTGATTCTGAATCCTCCTCCATATACCAATCAACGTCCTTAACTACCTGCTCTATAAACATTCCTTGTTTAGCTCCTTTCAGTTCCCACCACTTAATTCTAGGATCTATCCTATGTCTATCCCTTTTGCGGCATTGTCTAATTCTAAGATCTAAAATTAAGACTCTATGTTGTGTAGCTGTACTTTCTCCCGGTATAACCTTACAATCGATGCAACAACCCCTATCTCTCTTTCTAAGTAGGAAAAAATCTATCTGACTCGTATTAACCCCACTTTTAAATGTTACTAGGTGAGACTCCCTCTTCCTAAACCAAGTGTTTGCTAAGATCATATCATAGGACAAACCAAAATCTAAAATCCTTTCTCCACTTTCGTTTCTTTCTCCTATACCATAGCCTCCATGGATACTCTCAAATCCATCCCTACTAATGCCTACATGCCCATTAAGGTCACCGCCGATGAAAAGTCTTTCTCCATAAAATATCCCTTGTACTACTCCATCTAAATCTTCCTGAAATTGACGCTTAATGGAATCATCTAAACCTACTTGAGGTGCATAAACACTAATAATATTAATAATATCCGTACCTAATACTAATTTAATAAGTAAAATCCTATCACCCTTCCTACGGACCTCAACTACATTATCTATAAACTCACGACTCATAACAATCCCTACTCCATTCCTATTCCTATTTATTCCTGTATACCAAATCTTATATCCCCAAGGTTATATCACTTTTGCTTTCTCACCTACCCATTTGGTCTCTTGTAGACATAAAATATCAATCTTTATCCTACACATAACATCTACTAACTCTACCAACTTACCAGTTAAAGACCCTATGTTCCAAGTGGCTAACCTAATTTTATGGTCTTGGACTAACTTCTTTACCCCCACTCGTCCAACAAAGTGAGGGAACCCTTGCCTATTTGACACCACACCCGGGCGCCGGTATGACGCTTCGCTTACGGGCGACGACCTAGCAACCCTTGCCCATTTATCACTGCCTCCGGGCCTATAGAGTATAGCGCGTCGCTCAGTAGGGAACGCCCCAACGAAATTCTCATATTGGTTCATATTCATAGGGTATGACTAAGTTTTTATGCTGGCTGTCACAGGCCTACCACAACCCTCCTCCTTTATCCGGGCTTGGGACACAGGCGGAGTTAAATAACAACAAAAAATAAGAAAATAACAAGTTTTGCATTATTTTTCTTTAAAAAATATAAAAAAACATGTTTTAAAGGTTTTAAAATATAAAATAAACAAAAAAAATAGGAAATTCAAACTTAAAATAAAAAAAAGAAATTTTCTCAAAAAATATCGCATTATTATTGCGATATTTTGTTTTTGGCGATGTTATATATTCTTGATATTATCGGCTACATTGAAATAGCCGATAATATCACGATGTTTTCAAAATATCGGTGATATTGATGATAATGATATATATTCCTAATTTTCAATTTTTTCAATTTTTTTTTCATTTTATTTTTAAAATCTTGAGATTGATTGAAAAACCTATAATATCCCAATATTATACCTCGCCGATATATATACATATATCACTGCCATCTATATTGTCGTGATATTATCGGTTATTTCAAGGTAGCCAATAATATCGGGGATATATCGCGATATTTTCAAAATATCACTAGAAACAAAATATCATGATAATATTTGCGATAATATCACAATATTTTTTGAGATTTTTTTTAGAGTTTGCATTTTCTATTTTTTTTCCTTTTATACTTTAAAACCTTTAAAACATGTTTTTATATTTTTGAAAAAAAAATAATGCAAAAATTATTATTTTCTTAGCTTTTTTGTTATATTTTTTCCAATTTTTTAAACTCCTGAGATTTTTCTGAGATTTATCAACTTTTGAAAATCTCTCCAAGAAATACCCTCACCGAGAAATTACCTTTGACGATATATATATATATATATATATATATATATATATATATATATATATATATATATATATATATATATATATATATATAGAGAGAGAGAGAGAGAGAGAGAGAGAGAGAGAGAGAGAGAGAGAGAGAGAGAGAGAGAGAGAGAGATCCTAAAAAGTGTCCTAAATGCTTTTAAAAAACATAGGTGCATGCTTTTTTTGCTTAATCATAACTTCAAGATGATTTCATCATTGCTTATTCATCAAAAAACATGCTTTGGATTGAATCGATTCAATGAAAAACCTTGATTTTTATTTCACCAAGTTTTGGTTCAATATGTGCTGTTGATTTCAATCACTCTAAATGCACATCTAAACACAAAGTACTTAATCTAATACATGTTTTCTACTAAGTTATAGAGAATACGTCTGTGAGTTCAGATTGAGCAAAAACTTGAGACTTGTATCCTTTCTCTCTCTCTCTCTATATATATATATATATGTTTGTGTTCATGTATATATGCTTTACCTTCGATTTGTTGCTTGGCAGGTTAAGATGCAATTTTTGCTTAAGGTCAGGTTTCATCACAAGAGGTAATGAGCTTTTACTTGAGGCTATTTTGGGGGGCAATGCAACATCTTTGTTATTTGACATGGTTATTCATGTAAATTTTGTAGCGCGTATGCCGTTAGTCCTTTTTTGTCTTTAATGAGTTTGATGTAAGTTAAGAGGGTCAGAGTCAGGCAGTTTAATCTTGATTTTCTAATCTGCCTCAATGGTCTTTTTGGTTCAGTATTTTAAATCTGCATCTGATCCACAATGTAGATAGACGTTCTTATATAATCTGTTTCATGACAATGTTATATAGCTTTGTGGTGCGTTTATTTTTGTGTGTGTGTGTGCACGCACATGCACTAGAAACTACGCATGTTCCACTACATACGACATGGGGTATGCCTGACATGTTAAATGCCAAATATTTGATTGCATCCGATGCAGTCAATCCCACATTTGAATTGGATGTCGTCAGAGGGGTTAATCCTGATTGGCTAATCTGCCCCAACTATCACCTTTTTCGTTCTACATTTTGCATTTGTATCCAATCCGCACAAAGTATCTAATACGCATAAATGATACATGCCTTCAGATATGATATGTTTTATAGTAATATGGTTATGTTTGTGGTAGATTTGTTGAGAGAGAGAGAAATCATTTGGTAATGGCGCCATTAAGCACAAATGCCTTTGGAACTTCATGGCATAGGTTATTTTGATCCAATCTGACCTGGATAGATGCACCATGTTTAAAATAGTGGGGATCAACTTTTGGATCATGTTTTTTTGATGAGAAACATGATTTCATGATCTGAAAAAACATGGCACATTTTAGGCAATTGAGTTTTGAAGTCTTATGAAAACCTGATTGTGTCATAATCCCAATAACCTATTCCCACTGATAAAAACACGTAGATCCATCAAAATAATGAAAACTATAAAAGCTCATTTTCCTCATGTCATTATTAAATGTTTCCCATATATGTATATATATATATATATATATATATATATATATATATATATATGCTTTTTTGCAGTTCCAACCCCATGAATGTGTTGGGCATGGTAGATTTATGAGGAATCCACACTTGGATCATGTGTTTTGGATGAAAAAAATGATATTTGGAGCCTAAAAAAATTACAAAGATTTTGGACTTTGGATTTTTTAACCTTATAAAACCCCCACCCATGTGTAGGAATCAAATACTTCAAGAGCTGATCCCTATAAAATCAAGTACATAGATCACATCGATCAAGTTGGAATTTAAAAATAAAATAATTAACCCAAAAAACCATTAAGCATGTATCATTAATCACCTATGCTCTCTCTTTCTCTCTCTCTCTCTCTCTCTATATATATATATATATAACATTGGAAATGCGTTCCTTGGAAAACTTTATAATTTTAAAAAATTTGCTTGATGTCCAAAATCACAAATGTCTAGTATTAAAATGATCATTTTAACCTTCGCATGAGCGATTTTTCTTAAGATATGCTAATTTTTTCTCAAATATGTGCTCAAGTATTGCATTTAAGATTTGTGATAGACTTTGTCATTGTTTTTTTTTTACCAAAAAAAATGAAGGATTTTAGAAAAATACATAAAAGAATAAAAAAACTAGATAAAAATATATTTTCAATGACACTTGATTCGCTGAAAATTGATGAATGAACATTGAGATATAACCTTGACATTGTTCTTAAAACATGGGAACAAGTATGGTTGTACTAATCTTGATTATTCTATACTATATGTTAGTCACTTGCATAAAAAATTTGAAACAATAATACAAATGATAGAGGCAGATCAAATTGTTAGCTTTCCATGCCACAAAGATTACTTTGATATAATGAGCAGTTGAGGAGAAATGTCTTCTGAATGACTATTTAATTGTTCAAATACTCAAATATGCGATTTGTTTTTTAAATATATGTTTTTTGTCCTAAATATGTGAATTTCTTCTTAAATATATGATTTCCACCCAAATATGTGAATTTCCTCGCAAGTATGTTATTTTTCTCTCAAATATATGATTTTCTCTTAAATTTGTATTTTTTTAAAAATATTTGAGAGAAAAATCATATATTTAGTATAAAATTTGCATGTTTGAGGAGAAAATTATATTTAGGAGGAAATTCACATGTTTTGGAGAAAAATCATATATATTTAGGAGAAAAATCACATTTTTAAGAGGAAGTTCATATATTTAGGAGAAAATTGTATATATAGGAGGAAATTTAATTGTTTAGGAGGAAATTCACATATATTTAAGAGAAAATTTATACATTCACATATTTTTTGCAGAACACTCTTTGTTCTCATATCTGTATCTCTCTTCTTTGATGTCAAAAACCTATTTTTTACGATCACTGAAAGTTGAAACATAGGCCTATAACTTTCTTGTTTTGAGTAAAAGTTGAAACTCCTTTAGGATTTTCATTTTTAAGTACTAAAATCATAACAAAAATATACTTTGCAGACTTATACTCTGCAGACTGGAACAACCAAATAATATATCTTTTAGATGTTTTTTTTCAACAACTTATTAGATAAATGTGATCTTGGTAGGGTTGGAAAACTAATGCCTCAATTTGTCTATCTTTTTTATTATATTGTTAGATTTATGACGTAAGGGGCAAAAAAATAGCATATAATAATTGAGTTTAACACAATTGTGCCTGTTCATCTCTTATTTTAAGAATACTGTCAGGGTTGTATCTCAGTGCCTGTTCATCATTTTCTTACAAAGCAGGTGTAATTTAAAATATATTTTTGTTTAGTTTCTTTGTTCTTTTTTGTGTTTTTTTAGAATCCTTCATTTTTCTAGGTCAAATATTAATAAGAAAGTCTATTATAAATAATGCATGCAATACTTGGGCACATTTGGGAGGAAAACCACATATTTAACATAAATTCGCTCATGTGAAGGTTAAAATGGCCATTTTAACACTAAACATTTGCAGTTTTAGACATCAAGTAGATTTTAAAAAATTAGGGTTTTTCAGAAAACACATCATTTTTGTTGTACAGTAGCATCATTTTTCAACATTGGAACTCATAGGAGGAGGTTGTTTTGACCAAATCTAACCTCATGGATGTATTCAACATGGTTAAAATAGTAGGAATTAACCCTTGGATTATAGTTTTTTATATGAAAATATGTGTTTTAATGTTTATTTTTTTTTACATTATAGGCCATTGATTTTTCAACCCTTATAAAATATGACATATACATTACAAAAGTGTTATCAAAAGGTTAGTAGGGTTCGATGTAAAAAAAAAACCCTGAAAAAACATATTATATTTTTTTATTAGAGGGTTCCTTACCCATAAGAGTAGTAAACATTACTCCATATATATACGAAAAATGATTGTAATGTACGACAAATTTGATGTGTTTCCTTTCCACAAATTTTGAAATCGGTTCGATGTCCAATTTTGTAGGTTCTTAACTTTTTTAGGACCTTTTACCCTCAACACATGCATTTTTTTCTCAATTTTTTGTGCATTACGTCGCAACACTCTCATCTCACTAAAAATAAAATTTGCATGATATGTTTGCAGAAATAATAAATTTTGTATAAATAGTACAAATATCGTGACACTGCTTGTGAAAGTCTCTTACAAATTTTGTCAAGTTTCTCATTGGTGGTTGCAAAAATCTTCCTTTCAATATGTAATTCATAAAAGGTTTGTAGAATTCATGGTTTTTTGCATGTTGTCGACTTATAGCGATACAAAATTTCATTTTAGCATGCGAATTTGCGTATATATATATAGGCGATTAGAGTACGAATTTCATGAAGTGTCACGTTGGTTGTTGCGAAAGTCTACTTTTGATGCAAAATTCATAAAAAGTTTGCAGTATACACGAACTTTTGTATGTTGTCGACTTTAAGCGATGCAAAATTTTGTTTAGCGTACGAATTTACCTATATATATATATATATATATATATATATATATATATATATATATATATATATATATATATATATAGGTGTTTAGAGTGCAAATTTTATCAAGAGTTTCATGTTGGTAGTTGTAAAATGCCTAAAATGTTTGCAAAATTTTTGGAAGGTTTGTGAAAATCGTGAAGTTTTGCATGAGGTGATGTAAAATTCCTTTTCAGTGTGAGAACTTCGTAAGCTCCTTGAGGAATTTCTAAAAAGTTTGTGGTATTTTGATACGATCGTTTTCCACACATTGGTTAAAGAATGGATAAAAAAAATGTTTTTCTAATTGTTTAATTTATGATTAAAGAATTTCTATGCCACTTAGTGTTTCGTCCACAATCACTAGAATTGTGATTGTTTATGAGATATGAGAGAGAGGGACAAATAGAAAATAAAAAGCTGAAATATTGGCATGAGTTAGTTACTTTACATGGTTTCAAGTTATCTTTGCATGTATATTATTCATTATAATTTGTTGTTTTCATTAGTCTCTCATATTTGCATGTGAGTATTCATTTTTCACCTTGTTTCCTAAAGCATTGGTATGCCTCTATCCTCGATTTGGTTATACTTGGAAACACTATCCATTTGTCATTTTGTTTTTTACATTTGCACGCGAGTGTCATGTTTTTTTGTTGCATTTTCAGAAGTTTGAATACTGTTTGTACTGCATTTATGTTATTGCAGAAATTTCTTATTTTGAATATTGCAATATGACACTAAAGAAGAGGAAAAACACAACCTACACTACACTTTTCAAAGAAGAGTAAAAGTATTTTACATCTACAACTTGAAGGACTTGATGATCCTTACACAGTGAATCATATTTCTATATAATAAGCTTGCCCACTGAGTAGAGAGGGAGCATGCTTCGTGGCCAAAAATCTGAGTGTCATATGTAATGTATAAAAAGACACCTTTGCCAAACTACATCATAGAAGTCTTTGCTTAACCCAACAATGAACAAAAAAAGAATTTTGCATCACCTCATGCAAAACTTCATAATTTTCGCAAACCTTTAAAAAAATTCACAACCACCAATGCAAAACTCTTGGTGAAATGCGTACTCTAAACGCCTATATATAAAGGTAAATTCACAAGCTAAAACGGAATCTCGCATTTGGCTTAAAGTCGATAGCATGTGAAAGTCCATGAATTCCATAAACTTTTCATGATTTTCGCATCGAAAGTAAAATTTCATAACCACCAATGCAAAACTCTTGATGAAATTGAAGATACGTTGGACAAACTTTCGCCGTTGATCATGCCCGATCAAATGGCGACAATTCATCATTTTTTTTTGCACGCTCCAGGGATTTAGCAACGGTCATGACCACCGCTAAATCTCTAGGCAGAAAAATGACATTTAGTGCAGTTCAAAACCACCACTAAAGGTCCTTTTTTTGAAAAAAAAAACATGCAGCATTATGCCACACGTTCAAAGGAAAACCCAATCGAAGATACAGGTTTTCATATATATATATATATAGGGCCCGTTCTTACGACTGGGTTGAAAATCGAGAGATATGCTGACGAAAGTAAATAAACCAGCTTGGATGTCTAGCATTCAACTCATCCAAATTACCAGTGTGAATTTATCAACAATTTCTACCTTTTTTTTTTTTTGAAAGGCAATCTGGGGTTAGGCAGACCCCTACCAGTTATACAACTATACCTTGGGGTTTGAACCTGCAACGTCCCAACACAAGGTGACATGCACCAGCTGCTCCTACCAGACTTGCGGAGCCCCCGTTGGTGTTTCTAACTTATAAGTTTACTTTGTTCTCACATTTCATCCAAATTACCAGTGTGAATATATCAACCATTTCTAACTTATAACCATGTGCATCAGACAAAAAATTGTAATGAAACAGCCTAAGTCTACAAAACAATATTGAGATGCAAAGTTAAGGAAGCAACCTAAAACTATAAAGCAATATTGAGATACAAAAGTTAATTAATTAGATAAATCATAAAACCGAGAAGTAATGAGAACATTAGTAATCAATGCATAACTTATATGATAGTTGCATATTCGCCATGATTGTGGTTCTATCCTCTACCCATTTTTTCTTGTCCATTGGTGTCCCAACAATAAAACCTGATTTTCTCGCAATTTATAAAGAAGTCAAATAGGTGAACCTCTACACCAATTGTAGGCTTGTATTTCTTTTCAAACGCCCCGGTCGAATGCCTCTTCACAGTGGTTGTCTTTTCGGTTCCACCATCACCACTTGAAGCTTGGTCCTCGTCCCAAGGAAGCCCATTTCTTACAAAATACTTGTTGATCAAACCATTTTGTGACAAAAATGGATTATGTTGATTCACACAAGAGGAGGAGATGGGCCACTCAAACTGTCAAACCCAATTAAAAAAATAAAATAAAGTAAAATAACACCACCTTCACATAGGAAAAAGTGATGGATCAATGCAAACTAGACAATCAAAAAAATAAAAAATAAAAACATAAACACCGCGCCGCCCCTAAGATCCGGCTTCCATCCCGACCTCTTCCGGCTCATGGTCAAGATCCGGCTCCCAAGCACCCCCCAGGAATGTGCTACGCTTGGGGTGACTGTGCGGTGATAAACATCTCAATGCACAATCTGGGTCAGTCTTCTAACCCAATATTAGAAAGATGACATCTTCCACTAACTTGGAGATGTCATGGACGGAAAATTTCTCCTCCTCGACCATAATTGTATTGACAAGAAGATTGATATTGGGGTGTGTTACAACCTTCAACCCCCCTTCTGTTTCTCCAGATGTGAATTTCAGTTTAAGTTTGAGAGATTGACCGACATTTTCCTATGAAAAGAATGGTCACCCCCAACAGGTGATTCAAGGAGGCACACTCATGAAACTGTCCCCCTTCTCTCCCTACACAATATTCGGATGCCAACAATCAGATGAATCACTAGGAGAAAGAAATTGTAGCATGTGTAATAAGATACTCTTGTTTGCCTAGAAGGGCTCTGTGTTTCTGGCTAGAAGCACAAGGCATCCCTTGCAGCTGGATCTCAAGCACGTTGCCAACTACACTACAGTAGTATATAGATACACCAAATACATATGTAACATCCAAGGGTGAAAAGCACAAAACACAAAAAGATGGGGCAAATCTCAAAGGGAAAAAAATAAGTGAAAAGAGAGAGATACCTAAAGATTGCGAGAGAAAAACCCGTTATATGAAATTTTATGAGAACTTGAAACCCATTTGGAAGAAGGGATGTATTTTTATCCTAGAACTACAAAATACTCCTCCCACATTCATTAACACTAACATTATGCTCAAACAAAGGTGGCCTTTAAGCACCCACAAGAAGAATTGGATATAGCAACCACCAGCGTACAACATGTTTGCACGGGGGTTGGGTTTGGCATAGCCCAACCCAGCCAGTAGAGCTGGGTTTAGTGGCAGTGAGGGGAGAAGGAAGAAGAGAGAGAGAGAGAGAGGTACCTTGTAAGGTGGAGGGAGTAGGATCCGGCGAAAGTGCCGAGATATCGCAAAAAGAGAGGGAAGAAGAGGAAAAAATAAAAAGAGTCAGTCAGGCCCTTTTAAAATACTAAGCTATAACGGCAACAGAAATGTCACCATTATAGAGAAAGGCTATAACTGTGACATAAATATCATCATTATAGAGAACAACTATAACAATGAGATTTATATCTTTTCGTTATATATTAATAGCGGCGATATTATATGCTCATTAAATATTGTCGTAAAAGTTTTTTAACGACAATAATTAATGGCCATGTAATATCATCGTTATAGAGAAAGACTATAACATTGAGATTTATATCTCGCCATTATATATCAATAGCGGCGATATTATATGCCCATTAAATATTACCGTAAAAGTTTTTAATGACAATAATTAACAGCCATGTAATGTCACCGTTATAAACATACCTATAACAACAATATCTAAAGTCGTAGTTATAGGTATGTTTATAACGACGACATATGTGCATGGCCATATAATGTCACCATTATAAACATAGACATGTATTTAACAATGATATTTGTGCAGGGCAAAGGCATTCATGGGAATATCTAAAGTCATCATTATTGCTAAGTCAATAGCAACAACTTTTTTTCTCTTTGCTCCTTGTAGTGAGTGTTTTCATATGCGAGTTGTTTAACATTCTGAACCCATAGTCCAATTATCAACATTCATTTTTTTGGAATTTACCATGTTCCACACATTTTCTTCATGATTTTTTATTTAAACACAAACTTACATAACATTAAACTCCTATAAAAGAAACGAAAACACTTAAAAAAGTTTCTTTTTCAAATAAGAGGTAGGTAGGTGCTAGCTATGAAGAGTAACCCCATCTAGAGTTGGAGGATATGGTGGTGTATCTAGCCTTACCAAACTTGTAACTTTTGTTTGCCAAATGGTAAAGTGATGCAGAGTCCTTATCTACATCCACAAGACTACTTACCTCCTCGCCCTCCTCATTCTCCTCCTCACCCCCCTCCTTCTCCATCCCGTCCTCTACTTCTCAGTTAGGGGGTTCGTATTTGAAGTGTGTTTTTTGTAGGCTTGGAGAGGATGTAATGGTTTTGTATTTGAAGTGTGTTTGCTGCATGTTTGGAGATGATGTAAGGGAGGGTGTCGGGGGGGGGGGGGGGGTATATTTCAGGATGTATATTTGAAATATATGTTTATATTTAAATGGATGTTTGAAGTGTATGTTTATATTTGAATGTATGTTTAAAATGTATGCTTGAATGGATGTTTAAGGATGTATGTTTGAGGATATTTGAAGTATACATTTGAATTGTATTTTCCGTTTATTGAATGTAATGTAAAAAATTTAAAACTAATATAAAAAATATATAAGTGTATTGCAAGTGCATGTGTTATTGCTCTGTCTTCTACCTTTGTGTTATAATAAAATGTTGTAGTTAGTGTGAAACTGATTTTATATATGTATATAAATTGATTTTAAATATATATAAGCTGATATATATTAAGTTGAAGTTGATATTCCCTTAAATATGAAAAAATATTTTGTTAATGTTATCTTTATGCTTTTGTAGATTTTTGTGGAAGTGGAGGAAAAGGTGAAAGCATTATTGAGCATTCAATCGTGATGTGAATAAAATATTAGACAGAATTCTCATACTGCTATCATCATTAGCATTGTTATAATTGTTTATTTTTATATATATTTTTTTAAATTACACATTGTACTCATTCTTGAAGTGTGTTTGTTGCAGGTTTAGAGAGGATCTAGGGAAGGGGGTTGGACATGATGTAAGTTTATTTTTTGAAGTGTATTATTTTTCGAAGTATGTTTATATTTGAATGTATGTTTGAAGTTGAATGTTTGATGGGGTTGAAGATGATGAATGTTTGAGGAGGTTGAAGAAGTGTATATTTATATTTGAATATATATTTTAGGATGTATAAACACTAGTGTATGTTTATATTTAAATTGATGTTTGAAGTATATGTTTATAATTGAATAGATGTATGTTTGAGGGGGTTGGAGATGAATGTTTGAGGAGGTTGAAAAAGTGTATGTTTATATTTGAATATGTGTTTTAGGATGTATAAATACTAGTGTATGTTTATATTTGAATTAATGTTTGAAGTGTATGTTTATATTTGAATGAATTTATGTTTGAGTATGTTTGAAGTGTATATTTAAATTATATTTTCTATTTTGTTTAATGTAATCTAATTTTTTTTTAAAACTAATATAAAAAATATATTTTTACAGGTTTAAGGCCTATAACGACAACATTTCTATGTCATCATTATCGACCTTAACCCTATGTCGTTGTTACAACCTATAATAATGACTTAATTGTTGCTGTCATGCCTATAATGATGGCTTCTCACCATTATCGACTATAATGGTGAGTTAATTCTCCCTGTTATAGGCTATAACAACGATATAGGAATATCGTTGTTATAGGCTATAACAACAATATAGGAATGTCGTTGTTATAGGGTGGGTTGCCACTATTGTGTTCCCAGTTCTGACGAGATTCTTCATCTAAATTGGATCACACATTAATAATGACCTATAAATGTCGTCATTATTACTCAAGGCCAAAAATTGGCGGCCATTTTTTGTCACCGTTATAGACCTATAGTGGTGATAAATAGGGCAATAGCAGCAAGACAAGTCACCACTACTGACCCTCATTCTTGTAGTGACTATGAAAACACAAATGTATGTTATACAAAAAAATTGTGAACCTCAAAAGATTAAAATAAAAGTGAATAGATGAAACTAAGAAATCAAACTAGCGATTGTTGCTTAGATGCACACTTTTGAGTTGCGCTTTCGATAAAACTAAGTGCAGACACTGTATGGTTCATAGAAAATTTGTTATGCGATTAAAACAACACATGAGAGAATATTAAAAGTTAAAATGAAAAAATCAAACTAGCTACATGTGTTTTAAAAAAAATGGAGAACCTCACTCAATGTGTGGACATGTGCACAAACATCATATAAAAACTTAATACATAAAATTAAGGTGTGTGTGAAATGTCGATAAATTTGACTAATCCGTTGAGACGTTCATAAATATGTGGTGCACTTCCTGTAAAAAAAAGAATTAAGGTGTGTCATGTTTGCACTATTTTGAATGGAATATCTCAGATGCGTGGATCTGCTTAGATACACATATATGTGGCACACATCTTGTTAAAAAAATAAATAAATTTAGGGTGCGTTTGCATCACACTATTTTGAACGAACCTGCTCAAATGCGCATAAATATGTGGTGTACGTCCTATAAAAAAATAAATTTAAGGTGTGTTCTCTTCTCACTATTCTGAATAGACCTGCTCAGATATGCATGAATATGTGGTGCATGTCTTGTCCGAAGACAAAAACTTAAGGTGTGCTTGTTTCGCACTACATTGAACATACATGCTCGGATGCACACACATATGTGGTGCACGTCCTGCTCGAACACATTCAAAAGAGAAGAGATTCACTAGTTTTGTCATACTTCCTGCGGATGACACTATTTGTGTGATAATCTCCTCTAGTCTGCAATATCAGGTACAAAATGTGGACTTATTCATAATCTTATAAAATCCAAATACTCTAGTTTTGGCAGTTCGTTATGCCCTTGTCAAAACAAAAGAACTCTAACTTTGACGATTGATGGGTGTTTCACCATCCAACAATCCAACTACCTTGCAGCCACTTGAATGGCCTTTCACCATCCAACATTCTGGCTACCCTACGACCACTATCAAACATTCTGGATAGCTTGCAGTGACTATTGCATGAGTATTTCTCATTCCCATGATGGGGCAACTATTATGAGGAATTGTATGGGCATCCTACCATAATCGATAAGATTTGAGATAAGGCCCATAACCTCTTTATCAACGGTTGCCATATCATCAATGGATTTCCTTCCACCTTTTGGTTTATCTTTTTGTTAAGTTTGTTTAACCTGACACCTTGCCTTTATCATATTTGCTTTCACGCTTAAGTATCTCTTGTAAATTGGTGAATGTAATTATCAAGAATGTGTTCTCCCTTGGCCCGTGGAAGTAGGCCTAAAGGTCGAACCACGTACATCTGCTTCTCTCTCTTCTTCCTGCTCATCGTCTTCTACATGCATGAATAGATAATCGCTGCACTTTGTAACATGGTATCAAAGCATGTTGATCCATAGTTTTTGTGCATCCTACTTCTGTTTGGCATCTTCATGGCTAATTCAACTAGTAGTGCCACGGGTGTCCATGGGAATGATTCCACTACCAAAGTTATTCAGGAGCAGAACCCCACTCTCAAAATCACCACGGTGCCATTGAGTGGATCCAATTACTTGAGTTGGACTAAGGCCGCTACTTTATTCCTCAGCGGTAAGTTGAAACTCGATTATATTAATGGCAAAATTAAGCAACCTCCTAAAACCAATTTTGGATATGATGAATGGGAATTAAGAAGTCATCTTGTGATGTCATGGCTGTTAAATTCCATGGAACCATAAGTTGCTCAAGGCTTCTTATTTCGTGATACTGCCCAAGAAATTTAGGATTCACTTAAAGAAGTATTTGGGGAACAAAATAATGTTGCTCGAGTTTATAGTTGCAGCAGGAGATTCTTTCTATTAAACATGATGATAAGCCATATACACTTTATCTTAGCATTTTTCATGGATTGTGGGATGAACTTTTGCAACATCGACCATCCACCATGGATCCCAACATCACATGACAATGTCAAGAAGAAGATAAGATTTTCAAAATGCTTGCTGGTTTAGGTGATGACTATGATAATATTTGTAGTCAGATCCTTATGACCCAGCCATTTCCATCCTATAATACTATCTGTTCTATTATTCAACATGAAGAAGCTAGGCGGAAGGTTATGTGTGATGATCCTAAACCCAACAATCATGAGTAAGAGAAGTTGGCTTTCCAAGTCGAAACCAGTCAGCCTAACAAGAATGTTGCTCTCATTGAGAAGAAAGAAAAGGAGATCAACGAGAAAAACAAAGGTCGGCCTCGTATCTGATGCACTTATTGTAAGAAACTCGGACACACTCGAGAGAGATGCTGGGACATCATAGGAAAACCTACATGAGACTGTGAAAGACTGAACTTTACCAAGCATGAAAGCAGCGCAAATATGGTGTCCATGGAGGAACTTGCTAAATTTTTTCAGAACATGACCAAGGCATCCTCGAGTAACCATGTGCAGCCAGCGACATCTAAGGATACTTTACCAGGTAATCACCTAGACCTTTTAACTGTGAAAAATGAATATAACTGGATTATTGACAGAGGGGCCATTCACCATATGACCGACAAACTTGAGCATGCTTACAATATTGGTAATGCTCAACAGAAGCTGGTCCACATAGCTGATGGGACCACTGTTGCAGTTGATGGCATTGGAATATATTCTTTTTTCAATTGTGATAAAGGGTCTAACATGCTTTATGTGCCACAATTATCTTCCAACTTGTTGTCTATAAGTAAGATCACCAAAGACTATGATTGTGTTGCAATTTTCTCTTCTGAGGGTGTAACTTTTCAGAACAAAGCGACACAGAAGCTAATTGGTAGTGGATATGAAAAGAACAACCTCTACATTTTGGACGAGTCGGTGATTACCAAAGGGTTAAGTGTTCAACAAAATAGTCACAACTTTCAGATTTGTGGCATTATCGCCTTGGACATCCGTCTAATCATGTGATGAACATTTTATTTCCCAAACTTGATCCCATTTTACAAGCTTGCGATGCTTGTGAGTTCACAAAATTTTCAAGACTTCCTTTTCAACAGTCAAATTCTAGATGTGACAATTTCTTTGATCTTGTCCATAGGTATGTTTGGAGGCCGACACCTATGCCTTCTCAAAAGGGGTACACGTATTATGTTACCTTTATAGATGATAAGTCACGTGTCACATGGATTTACTTTCTAAGGCAAAAAAAATGAGGTGCCTAAGGGTTTCAAAGATTTTTATAAGATGATTTTGACGCAATACAATGCTAAAATAAAAAGAGTGTGTTCTGACAATGGTGGAGAATACCTCAATGAAGCTATGAAGGATTTTATGGAAATGCATGATATTATGCCCCAAAATATTTGCATCGACACTCCACAACAAAATAGAGTGGCCGAACGTAAAAATAGACACATTCTTAATGTTGCTCGGGCACTTATGTTTCATATGTATGTGCCAACGAGATATTGAGCCGAGGCCATTGCCATTGCTTGTTTCAATATAAATCGGCTACCAAGTAATACCTTGCAAAATGCCATTCCTCTTGAGGTACTTTCTCATAAACATGTCTCTTTGAATCACCATTGTATTTTTGGATGCAAGTGTTATGTTTGTGTTTAGCCTTGACACCGAACTAAGTTTGATCAAAGAGCTATCAAGTGTGTTTTTTGGGGTTACTCTCACACTAAAAAAGGATACAAGTGTTTTGATCCACTTAGTCAAAAAATGTATATTTCCCGTGATGTGAAATTCTTTGAATATGAGCCCTTTTGTTCTCATGAGCAAGTCTTGGGTCAGGGAGAGAGTTTGCATTACGACCCAACCTTGTCCAATCCTTTGCCTAACCTTCAAGATACTGATGACACACAATCCCCCATAGATACCGGCCTGCCTTCCAATGAACAATCTTCTTCATTGCTTGTTGAGCCTAACAATCATGAAGGTGACCCTAGTCACAACACTCGTGCCACTATCAACTTAAGGCGGTTTGATAGAACACTTCAACCTTCTACTAGACTTAGAGATTACTACACCTATTTTGCTTCCAATTCAACCCTTCATTCCATTGAAAAGCAAGTGTCCCTCACCAACCTCAAGCCTTCATATCTATCCTTTTTAGCTAAGATTTATCAACTCCAAGAACCAAACTCTTTCCATGAAGCTAATACTGACCCCAAGTGAAAAAAGCAATGAATGAGGAACTTGAGGCTCTTAGGAAAAATTACACTTGGAAAGTTGTTACCTTGCCAAAAGGAAAGAAACCAGTTGGATGTCGATGGGTGCACAAAATAAAATATCAAAGTTATGGTAGTGTTGAAATGTATAAAACCAAACTAGTGGCAAAAGGGTACACTTAAATTGAGGGTGAAAACTATAATGAAACATTTGCTCCTATCATCAAAATGAACTCGATAAAGGCTCTCTTGTTTGTTGCTGCTAATAAGAATTGGCAACCTTATCAACTTGATGTGAAAAATGTTTTTTTGCATAGAGAGTTGTAGAAAAAAGTATATATGTCTCTCCCACCTAGTAGTGAGTAAAAGAAAGATATGACATGCAAGTTGAAAAAGGCTATTTATGGTCTTAAGTAGTCATCCCACACATGGTTTTTTAAATTGAGTGAGGCTCTTAAAGAGTTTGGATTTCATAGAAGCTCTGCTTATTATTCCATGTTTGTTGCTAATGGCCCTTCTAGCATCACTATATTGCTTGTTTATGTTGACGATATTATTCTCACAGGTAATGACAGACTTTATGCAAAAGGTCAAAAAACTCCTTCATCATAAGCTTGAAATCAAGGATTTAGGAAAGTTAAGATATTTTCTTGAAATTGAAGTTGCTCATTCTGAAAAAGGGATATTCATTTGGCAACGAAAATATTCTCTTGACTTACTTAAAGAAGCAAGTATGCATGGAGCAAAACCCGTTGATACTCCCATGGATCCCAATCACAAAATTATGAGAGAGGGAGGACAATTGGTTGAAGATATTAGTGTCTTTCAATGATTGAGTGGAAAGCTTATTTATTTAACTGTTACTCAGCCAGATCTGGTTTATGCTATAAATTTCATAAGTCAGTTCATGCACTGACCCTATACGTCATATCTCGAAGTTGCGCATCGGATTCTCAAATATATAAAAGGTACTATTGGCAGAGGAATTTTGATGAGGAGAAATCAAAGTCTCAATGTCATTGCTTATGCCGATGCTAATTGGGCAGGGGATCCAAATGACATGAAATCCACATATGGGTATTGTGTTTTAATTGGGGGTAATCTTGTCATATGGAAAAGCAAGAAACAAAATATTGTAGCCCGATCCAGTGCATAGGCTAAATATAGAGAACTAATATGGGTGAAGGCTTTATTGAAAGATATTGGGGTCCAGATTCAAGAACCAATTGAGTTGCGGTGTGACAATCAAGCTGCCATACATATTGGAGCTAATCCTGTGTTTTATGAATGGACAAAGCATATTAAAGTTGACTATCATTTTGTTTGGGAGAAAATTCAAAATAAAGAGATTCAAACTTCTCATGTTCGAACAGAAGAATAATTGGCAGATATATTCACCAAGCCATTAGCTCATGAAAAGCATCAGGCTAATGTTGCCAAGTTGGGACAAATTGATATTTGTGAACCAACTTGAGGGAGAGTATTATGAGGAATCGTATGGGAATCCTACCATAATCAATAAGATTTGAGATAAGGCCCATAACCTCTTTATCAACGGTTGCCATATCATCAATGGATTTCCTTCCACCCTTTGGTTTATCTTTTTATTAAGTTTGTTTAACCTGGCAACTTGCCTTTATCATCTTTGCTTTCATGTTTAAGTATCTCTTGTAAATTGGTGAATGTAATTATCAAGAATGTGTTCTCCCTTGTCCAGTGGAAGTAGGCCTAAAGGCCGAACCACGTACATATGCTTCTCTCTCTTCTTCCTACTCATCGTCTTCTACATGCATGAATAGATAATCGTTGCACTTTGTAACAACAACTTTGACATGAAAAGTTATAGTTCATGTTTCATCTTGTTAAAAAAGCATGACATTAATTGTTCTCCGCTTGTGGTGATTCCAGGGTGTCTCATCATCCAACACTCTGGCAAAGTTACGACCACCTCCACTTGCATAATTATTCCTCCTCTTTGAATGATACGAGAACTGTGGTCCTAGAAGGCCATTATCTAAGGTGAGTTCCATTTATTATGAGGCAATGTTTTGGTGTTTGATTTCCTCTAACGATTTGTGAATTGTTGCATGTGTTTTGTTACTTATGTTGATTCTTTATGATTTGGACATTGTGATCATCTGAATAACTATATTTTTGTATTACATTGTATTTTATTTTATTTTTTTGAATTTGGGTGAAATAAATGCAAGAAAAGAGGTTTATACAATTTGCGAAGCACAAGGATGGTATACATGATCTATGTATAGAGTATTTATGCATGAGTGCTTGTTATCTTTTAAGGGTTCATCAATGCATGTTTTGATCTGGTGCAGATAGTTGACGATAAACTCAAAAAATGTTAAAGTATACTACCATTTTGAGACATATGTTGCTTGGAGGTCTATAAGGGTCCCTAGAAACATTAGCTTTAGTGAATTTGTGGCAATGATGTTTCATAAAACCATGTACCCGAAAGATAAAATGACTTTTCAGTATAACTATTTTCAAAAAAGATAGAAAGTAAAAAAAAGAGGGCTACTCATTCTAGATGCCGATGATGTGAATTTCATGTTGTGTGGTGGTGATGTTTATTTACTTGTCTCACTCATTCTACCAGAGGTGTTGAGACAAGAAATGTCACTGCAATGAACAAGAGACTTGACTTTTTAAATCAATATTGAACAAGCAGATAAGGAACAAAAATGTGCAGCCAATGCTTTAAATGATCATGGTAATCATACGCAAGATGTAGACCTATCTCGAACACTCAACAATATCGCTGTTTGAGGCATCATGCTCTAAATATTCACCTCTCTAATAGTTAGTGTTGTAGACAATATGAATGTGGAGAACATGCATATTTTCAAAACTTTATTGATATTATAAAACTTGTAAAATTTTAAAATTATAAATAAATAAAGCAAACATCATTACATTTAAGTTAAAAATGTGTTCTGGCTTTTAAATTTTATTTATTGATGTATTACATGCTAATTCACTCATTTATGGCCAATAATGGCATAATTGACATTTTTAGAATTATTTCAGGTAATTGACTATTTAAAATATTTAATTTAAAACTAACATTATATATTTAAGTGTGTCTTTGACTTATCAAAGTATTTTTAAAGTGTTTTGAGCTTAACTAGATGTATTTAAGTAGCTTATGAAAGAAATTTCTATCAAAAGGGTATTTTGGTCAAAAAATAATTTAAGTGAATATTTTGATCTAATATAATTGGTAATTAAAAATTTTCCAAAACAAATATTTATTTAAAGATTAGATAGTTATTTTTGTTTTAGCAAAATACAAAATTTGATTTAGTAAAAGAAACAAATTTCTCATATGAACCCATAGTCCATATGGGTTTGGACCCAATGGGTCGATCCAATCTAATAATAATCATTTTTCTTGGATTTAAATATTTATTTGAATATGTATTTTTTTTATCCTTTAATTTATGCTAAACTAAGCCTTTCTTTCCTTTTTATACTCTTTTTTTATTTATTTTATTGTTTGGGCTTTATACGGTTTGGTGGGAACCAACCCACTTGGGCCGGACCCAAACCAAACCCATTGGGTTGGGCACATATAGTTAAGGAGAGAGTTGGGTGGGGCCCACTAGGGCACCCCACCACCCTCTATCTCCTTCTCATTTTCACCCCAGCCGAATGCCCCTTTTATCCCATTTTTGGCTTAAACCGAATAGACTATCTTCTCCCTTCTCCATTTTTGGGTCTTGCGCATCACACCCCAGCCACTTTTTGCTTTGGCTTTTGTGCCTTCTATTTCAGCAGCACACAAGCCTGGGATTGGCACCCAAGGTTGGTGTTTATCACCTTCTTCTTCTCCTCTGATTTCTTTCTTGGTGTTGCCTAGCCATCCACCATAGAGAAGGGTTGATGGATTTTTTTGGGGAGGCATGCAGCAAAAGGGAGCATGGGAAAATGTGCAGACCTCATGATTCATGACCAGCCTTTGAAGACACCCATCCGACCAGCCCACTATACCCGATTTTTGGTTGTGTGCCAAAAAATCACCCAAATTTCTCAACTTATTAGTGATTTCCCGTTGTGTCGAAGCAATAGAGCCCACCTCGTGTTTAGTACAATGTTGTAGCACTCTCTTTTAGCATGAGAGTGCCCCATTTGAGCCTACCTTGTTGTTTCTTCTTGGTGTTGCATGCTCACATTAAGTGTTCAATGAATTGCCAAAGAGGTGCTTTATTGCAAAGTTCACGAAACCCATTTGTTTTTTAGGTTTCACCATATTATTATACCAGTTTTACGAGGGTAGGATCCCTTAACTAAATTTTTAGAATGCTTATCTAGGTTGTTTTGTCGTAATCTAGTGTGTTTTAGCGTTAAGTTAGTGCATACCTGTAGCATTGTGCCATGTTAGCGTAGTTGGGGTTTTGTCCTAATACTTGATTATGTTGATTCT
Source organism: Nuphar pumila (assembly GCF_984573655.1). NCBI lineage: Eukaryota > Viridiplantae > Streptophyta > Magnoliopsida > Nymphaeales > Nymphaeaceae > Nuphar > Nuphar pumila. Next base: position 20,520,041 of record NC_143250.1, read on the forward strand.
TGACTAATTAGAAATATAAACATATAAGTTTGAGTGGTCAGATAAGTGTAAGGAAAACTTCCAAATGCTTAAGAAGAAGCTCATATCAGCTCTAGTTTTATTTTTGCCATCTGGTAGCGATGGTTTTGTAGTCTATTTGGATGCTTCAAACATGGGTTTGAGATGCATTTTGATGCAGCATGGTGAGGTCATAGCTTACACATCATGGTAATTGAAAGTTCATGAGTACAACTACATGACCCACGATCTTGAGTTGGTTGTTGTAGTCTTTGCATTGAAGATATGACAACATTATTTGTATGGTAAGCAGTTCCAAGTGTTCACAGATCACAAGAGTTTGAAGTATTTGTTTTCTCAAAAATAGCCAAATATACGATAACATAGATGGTTAGAGTTCATTACAGGTTAAGACTTTTCTTTATCCTACCATCCGAGTAAGGTTAATGTTATAGTCAAAAGCCTAGTAGTGTTATATCCTGTTGCCTTAGCGAATGATGAAAATTGCTAAAGGATTTCATCACATAGAGGCCTTCTAGGCCAAGCCACGATCAGGCTAGTCAGCCTAGTCGTGCAACTTGATATCTTTGTCAAGATTGTTGCAGCGCAACAAAAGGACTCTTAGTTTGAGAAACTGAAAGTCCTTACGTGAGTGACACTTCTTTTCACCTTAGAGAGAACATACTTATTCATATGAAGGACCATATTTGGGTACCTAATGATCTTGGGTTGAGGTATAAAATTCTAGATGAGGCTCATAAGTCTTGATATACCATTCACCCTAACAATACCAAGATGTTCAAAGACCTTTAGTAGAGGTACTAGTAGAATGTCATGAAAAAAGATGTTGCAGTTTATGTTTCTAAGTGTTTGACTTGCCAACAAGTCATAATCTAGCATTAGAGACCTAGAAGTTTATTACAGCCTATTGAGATCCCTTAGTAGAAATGAGAGGAGATCACTATGGATTTTATGAAACACAACTTGTCTTTGTACGGTCACACCACTCACATAATCACCGAGTAAGTATGATTCAAATCAAAAGTTACTTAGACCCCTAAGAGTCTTACAAATCTTTATATCAAAAAGCGGTTTGACTACATGTTGTGCCTATCTTGATCATATTTAATCATGATACTTATTTCACTTTGCGAGTTTGAGGCCAGTTTCAGTAGGCCTTGGGTAGAAAGTTGAAGTTTAACATAACTTTTCATCCTCAGATGGATGGTTAGTCTGAGAGTACTATTCAGACCATTGAGGATATGCTTTGAGCTTACTCCTTAGATTGAAAAGGTGATTGAGATAGTCACATAATTCTCGTGGAGTTTGCGTATAACAATAGTTATCATGCAAGCATTGGCATGACACCATATGAGGCAATATATGAGAGACCATGTAGATCACCTATTTACTAGGATGATGTTGGTAGTCAACACTACACTGATCAGGTTCAGATTATTCATGATCATTTGTACACATGACAAAATCATCAACCGAGCTATTAAGATCGCCATCGTAGAGAGCTTACTTTCAAGGTAAACAACTTTGTGTTTATAAAGATTTCTCCTACCAAGAGAGTGTTTTTGTTTTGGCAAGAAGGGTAAAATCAGTTTGAAATATGATGTTTTTTTCAAGATCTTTGAAAGGATTTGCAAGGCAGCATATCACGTAGATCTACCACCTTAGTTTGCGTAGATTCACGATTTTTTTTCACGTGTCCATGCTGAGAAAGTATGTTCATGACCCTTCTCACATCATTCAGTACGAGAAACCAATTCAGATTGTGGACATGAAAGAACAAGTTTTGTGAACCAAAACCATTCTCTTTATCAAAGTGCTATAACAGCATCACAATATCGATGAGTGTACATGAGAACCCAAAGCGGGTATGCGAAAAAGTACCCCCAATTATTTGAGGACAATTTTTTTTTAGGGGGGAGGATATAAAACCTTTAATTTTTGTGAATTATAAATAAATAAAGTGAACATCTTTATGATCGAGTTAAAAATGTGTTTTTGGCTTTTAAATTTTATTTTTTGATGTATTACATGTTTATTTACTTATTTCTGACCAATAAGGGCATAATTGGCATTTTTTAAATTATTTCAGGCAATTAGCTATTAAAAATATTTAATTTAGAATTAAAATTATATATTTAAGTGTATCCTTGACTTATCAAATTTTTTTTAAAGAGTTTTGAGCCTAACTAAATGTATTTAAGTAGCTTATGAAAGAGATTTCTATTAAAAGAGTATTTTGGTCAAAAAAATCATTTAAGTGAATATTTTAATCTAATATAATTAGTAATTAAGGAGTTTCTAAAACAATAGTTTATTTAAAGATTAGACAATTATTTTTGTTTTAGCAAAACTTAGAATATGATTTAGTAAAAGAAACAAATTTGTGATATGGACTAGTCTATATGGGTTTGGACAAAATGGGTCGACCCAAATAATAATAATAATAATATTGTTTCTTGGATTTAAATATTTATTTGAATATAAATTTTCTTTATCCTTTAATTTGTGCTAAACTAAGCCTTTCTTTCCTTTTTATATTCTTTTCATTAATTTATTTTATTGTTTGGGCTTTATGTGGTGCAGTTTGGTGGAACCAACCCACTTGGGCTGGACCCAATCTAAACCCATTGGATTGGGTGCATATAGTCGATTCCATCATTGATAATCGATCAAGAAAGACTTGTCTCATTTCCTTTCTCATTTGCATAGCAAAAGAAAGGAAAGAGTTGGGTGGAGCCCACTAGGGCACCCGACCCCCCTTTATCCCTTTCTCATTTCCACCCCAGCCGAATGCCTCTTTTCTCCCATTTTTGGCTTCAATCGAATAGCCTATCTTCTGCCTCCCTTCTCCATTTTTGGGTCTTGCACACCACACCCCATCCACCGTTTCCTTTGGGTTTTGTTCCTTCTATTTTAGTAGCACACCAGCCGGAGATTGGCACCCATGGCTGGTGTTGATCACCTTCTTCAACCTTCTTTATAGCCTTTGATTTCCTTTTTGGTGACCCCTAGCCATTCACCATAGAGAAGGATTGGTATGTTTTTTTTGGGAGGCATGCAACAGCAAGAGGGAGCATGGGAAAACATGCAGACCTTGTGATTCTAATCATGACTAACTTTTGAAGACACCCCATATGACCAACCCACTATACCTGATTTTTGGTTGTGTGTCGATTTGGAGAAAAGCACCAAAGTCGCCTAACTTATTGGCGATTTCCCATTATGTCGAAGCAATCCATCCCACCTCATGTTTAGTACAATGTTGTAGTACTATCTATCAATATGAGAGCTCTAAGCCTACCTTGTTGTTTCTTCTTGGTGTTGCATGCTCACACAAAGTGTTTAGTGAATTGCCAAAGAGACGCTTCATTGCAAAGTTTGCAAAACCCCTTGGTTTTTCGGGTTTCACCATATTATTATATCAAATCTATGAGGGTAAGATCCCTTAACTAAATTTTTGAAATGCTTATCTGAGTTATTTTATCGCAATCTAGTGTTAAGTTAGTGCATACTTGTAGCATTGTGCCATGCTAGCATTGTTGGGGTTTTAACCTAATACTTGATTATGTTTATTTTTGATTAATTAGCAATATGAACATATAATTAGAATTGATTATTTAATATAATTAAATCTGGTTTACATATTAGTAAATCTAATTTCAATTTTGCCTTGAAAATTATGCCACACACTAAGCGTTCAGTAAACTGCTCAAGAAAGAGAAAATTCCAAATTTAGATGTTTTTTCGAATGTGATTCAAAATCATTTTAAAATGTTGATAATGTGTATTTAAAACTCAGTTTTGAAGTGGTTTTGTACAGATTTGAGTTATGGTTTTAATTAGGTGTGAAATACATCATAAAAATGCATGCGAGCAAGTGCAAATGTGCATAGTTAACTATGTTAACATGCACATCATAATTTTAGTTTGACGCAAGTGCTCATGTATTGTTTATATTCGCAATTGTATATGCATAAATGCACATGTTAATTCAATTTATGATATATATATATAGAATAATTAAATGCTTGAACCATACATGTATATGAATTATCGTGCAGATATCCTAGAAATATGATACTTAATGCTAAGTATTGTAAAGCGGCCATTGAGTTAATGCACATTTAAAAAAGAAAATGAATGCAACATTTAAGAATTTGGATAAACTACCTGTGGTGAGTATGTGTGATGCAAAACATCATGCAAACTTTGAAATGTAGTTCGAAGATCATGCATAGCATGATTTGAATGTATGAGAATAAAAATATTCTTTTGTTGTGGTTTATGATATCATGTTTGACATAATTTTAGATAGCAAAATATAGAGTGCTTTTGCAGGTACATGTTTGCACATACATAATTAAACTGAATATTGTGTGAATGATTGAATGATGTGAATGCATGACAGAATTAGATGTTTTTGTAAATGGTTATATGTGAAGCATGCCACATATGTAATGAATATGTGTTGCATATGAATGTGAAATGAAAGAATCATACATGTAGGCATGAATGAATTATGACATATATCATGCATCAAAGTATAATTGAATGTGTCATGTATCACGCATGAGGGCATAAATTAAACATGACATGTATCATACATAAAAGCATGTTATGAATGAATTATGCATCAAAGTATGTATGCATGAATCATGCATAAGGGCATGAGAGGGTTATCCTATCAAATAATGGTATTGCAATGTGATCTATGACTTTAATAAAAGATAACCTTGGGACTACGAGTCCAAATGAGTTGTCGGTGAAATTGAGCTCTTAGAGATGACTAGGTTCGTCATGATCTCAACGAGATGACTGAGTTCATACTGATCTCATATCTTTCTTGAAAAGAAAAAGATAGTACAAACTTCATAGGGCATTATGATGTTGGACGACTACATGTGCCTTGTCCTCACCCTACAGAGGTTATGGGAACAAACCTACCCGAGGATTCACAAGGTAGGGCAAAAAACTTTGCAGATGAGTTGTTTCTGAGAACAATAAAATAATAGCACAATAAATACTCCTATAGTTGTTTGTGTGCAACTATACCCATTATTGTACAAAATGAGTTTAAAATAATTAAAAGAAACAATGTAGTAGATTCATAAAATCTCTTTCATCATGTGCATACACATATGAAAGTAGATATGTAGAATCTCTAATGTTTATATATGCCATTACATATGAGCATACATGTTAATAAAGAAGACATGTATGGGGTCATGTGATTGACCTAATGCTTAAAATCTCAGACTTTATTGTGATGCACTTGAGGTGCATGTGTGTGTGAGACACACAAGAAAGGTCGAAAGAAATAACCTATTCTCATTTGATAAAAATGCAAAAGTGCATAAGTGGTAATGAGAATTGACCTATTAATTATAAAATATAATAATGCATAACATAGTAATAAGATAGACATGTTTATGCTTTTTTGAGAAAATGTACGTGAATGCCTTAATTTCTATAGACTTGTATGTCTTATTTACTTGAAAAGCATGTTTATATAAAGTGCACATGAAAAATGCGAAAGAGATTCTGACCTATTTATTATATGAAATTTTATAAATGCATATATTATGTTTGTGAGGGACTTTTATGTTCTGACTTATTTAAAAAACATGTGCATGCGTTTCATGCTGAATATGTTAATGAGATTTGACCGATTTACTTTATGCAATTATATGTGAATTGCTTAATTGCTATTCATTTATGTGTATGAATGAATGAATGTCATGGATGTGAACGAATGAATGAATGAATATCATGGATGTGAATGAATGAATGAATGCCATGGTTGTGAATGATTAAATGAATGCTATATGAATGTTATATGAATGCATGATATGATGTGGATTATCTTAAACCATCATTTTATAAATGATGTGAATCACACTATGGTTATACCATTGCAAACTTGATTTGTATTCTTCCAGTTTAGTTTTGGGTTTCTTACGGGCATGTTAATTCTCTACAAAATTACAAATATCCTCCTAGATGAATAAAGCGAAGAACGGGTTGTTGCACACTTGAAGGCGACTTTCACCTATTATGATCCTTGGGGATCTTGACTTTCAATATTTTATGAACTTGTAAACATTAAACTTTATTGTTCTAGATCATTACTCGTTTAAAGACTTGTAAATATTTTTCAATAATATAAACTTGTGGATGTTTTTCCTTTCCTATATGAAAAATTAAAACATGATTATAAAATCTTAACTTTTATATAACTCTTCAAACATCTCAACCCTTAAACAAATTTCATCTTTCATATTTTAATATAGAATTTTCCTAGAATAATAAACTTAATCGGGTTGTGTCTATGGATGGTTCCGTACTATATTTGATATTAGAAGGGTAATATAAGCGCATGCTCACGATCAGGCAAGTCATCTAATATTTAAAACATGTGGCTTTAGATAAACTCGTTGAAACATTACTTTTGAGAGTCATTTAAAACTTTACAATAAGTGAAATAAATTTTTAAATTTTCTCAAAATTTCAGGTTTTGGGAAAAGTTTTAAAATGTTGGATTTTTAAGGATGTTAGAGATAAAAAGCTATGAAATATGAAATACCGATAATATGCACATTTCTCAATCAATCACTATTGTAGAAAATCCTCCCTCGTGGGAGGATAACGTTCAATTGTCAACATTTTAATGACACAGATATTGAGTGCAACATTATGGAGAATAACACTAATGTGGAGAGCATCCACACTACAAACTCAGATTCAATTGTGGATGCAGAGAGCATGAGGCATACTGGTTTGGACTATGTGATGAATATGAAGGTCTAGTGAGAACCTACAACCAAACAACGAGTTAAACACAATGCTTAGTAATATTGTTTGGGCATATGAACAACTACTTAGTAGTAGGTGTGATTCAGAAGACAATGATGAAGATGTCAATGACTATGTAGTCGAGGATGAGAAAACCTTTGAAACAATAAGAGACTTAGAAGGCACAAATGATTATGAATATATAATGTAAGACAAAGATAATTCAGATAAGCTATTTAAGAAGTCAGGTCCATGGTACATTAAGATATATGAGCAGTTATGTGGCTAAAAACTTGACCCTTAACATTATTTATGTATGTGATTTCATAGGTTCTCCTTCAATAACATCTATAATGAAGAGGAGTTGAAAATCATAGAAGCATAAGCATGTAGCTTGTTTGAAGGATTGCAAAATGAACATATCAACAACCAGGAAGCTTTTCAATGGTTAATAATAGACTCAAACGATGTAGACATTAGTATCGTTCAATAGTTTAATGATCTGAAACATTGTCATGAATTTATGAAAAATCACATGATAAAAAATAACTACAAAAAAAAATACTCGAAGAGTGACCTAAAAAGAGTGACAGCTGTATGCAAAAAAAATCAACAAAGAAAGGAGGATTTTTCTTGGATGATCCATTGCATCAGGGTTCTCATATCATCTTTCTTTAAAGTAAAAAAGTATGTAAACAATCATACTTGCAGTGGTTTATCGAGCAACCATATAGCAAAAAAAGCCTTCTATGTGGATCTCAAATGTCATTCACGATCAATTGCATGATAACCCAGACAGGACTCTGCGACAAATCATTAATGACATTAGCCGAGAGAAATGTGTGGAGGTTAGTTACAAAGCTGCATGACATGAAAGAAAACATTCAAAGGAGGCATTGTATGACACATTTAAAGAATCCTTCATAAAGCTTCCTGCCTACTTTGATCATTGGATGAAAGTGAACCCTGAAACGCTAGGGGCAATCGAGGGAGATAAACAAGTTTGATTTAAGTACCTTTTTCTTATCTTTCTGTTCATGCATTGATGGTTTTCTATGAGGGTGTCCTCCGGTATTTATGGTAAATAAAATGTTCCTAATTAAAAGAAAATATATGAGAGTATTATTAGCTGCTATTGCTATTAATCCTTGTGGTGAGTTGTTTCTCATAATGTTGTCTCCTTTGTGTGGCAATGAAAGTGTCAATGGAATATTGCACGAGAAGGACAATTTTACAAGAAAGTTTGTTTTGCCGTTGTTTGCACTTTGGTTTGTTTTTATAATGTTAAAAAAATCAATGGTTTAAAATTTTTATAAATTTTTAAGCTCCAAATATCTTTTTCTTCCATAAAAAAATACATGATTTAGGTGTCGTTTCCTTGCAAATCGACCATGTCAAACACATTTATGGGGTTAAAAATATGGAAAACAATAGAAAAGATGGAAACCCCATTTAGCTTGTTTGCATATCTCTCTCTCTCTTAATTGACCTCACTAAAGACGCAATATATATATATATATATATATATATATATATATATATATATATATATATATATATATATATATATATATATATATATATATATATCAATGAATTGATTTTGGGTGGAATATTCACGGCCAAACCCAGATCCTATTAATTGACCTCAGTAAAGAAAGTGCTATTTGATTAATAATTGGATTCAGATTCAGAATTCATCTCTACGGCCGAATCCTGAATCAGAACCAAAATTGAATTTTGAAGGATAATCTGACTTGTTTACATATAAAACATATCAGAGTAGCTAATTAGATTTGGTTAAGTATTACCCTTTATCGTCTGACTCCTATCAGGCAAGGTTCGATTAGGTCAAATTTAGTAATGTGTGAATCGGAATTGAGTCGGGACCATTACAACCATACTTAGTCACAGCCAAACCAGATCATTCATTTTGTCCCAAGGGGGTTGGCTTAGTGGGGTGTGTCCTTGGCCACTAGATGGGCAGTCAAGGTTTGATTCTCATAAGTGTCTCTCATCTGTGCAAGTTGATGCTCAACATAAACCCCGAGGTGAGGGGTGCTAGCCTCAAAGTTTTATGCCACCAATACAATGACCATGGACGACGAAGTCTTTGTGCTGTGTCGAGTAGAGTTTCTTCATGTTATAAAGCAGAAAAACCAGACCCTTCGTTCTAATCCAAGAGGAAAGTCTCTTGGAAAGTCTGAGTTGACGTGTTAGACATTACAAGTAAGGGTGTCAACGGGTCGGATTTAGTTCGAACCCAGGTGAAACCAGACTTGGACCAGATTTTTGGGTATGGTATCGGGTCCAGACTCAGGTCTAATCGGGTCTATTATAAGAAAAACCATACCCAACCCATAAAAACTACATAAACTAAACCCGGTAAAACCATAATTTTTATCATTTTTACATTGAAAAATTGTGGGTCTTAATCGTAACTCATGTCGGGTTCGGGTCTGCTATAAAATTTCACATTTATTAATCGGACCTTCAGGTATGAGCCCAGGTCTTCTTATTTATCACTATACCCTGACCCTATCCCATAGGGTTTGGTTCTGATAAACCAGGGCCGTTGACACCCCTAACTACATGGCTTTATGCTGAAGCTACCAAAGACGCCAATAATGTTCCGTCCGGTAGCAGGTAATAATCCCACTGGCACTTGTCGGTCAAAGCATAACCGTAGCAGCAATTCCCAAGTGCGCCGTTCGGCGGACATATTGCTTTTAAAATTATACCAACCCTGAAAATAAGAAATGAAAGCAAACAAAAAGAGGACTATTCTCTAGTTCAAACAAAAGCACCACCCCCCTTGCCCTTCACTGCTTGTTCTTCACTTCCTTGGCCATAGACACAGGTAAAAAGTGTCCCCTCAATCAAAGACACCATTACCCTTCTTGTCCCCCCTCCAACACTTATATACACCAACCAACCCCCTTCCTCCTCTAGCCTTACTATCTCTATCTTTCATATCTCCATCCTTTTTTTAAGGACTCTTCTTTCCTTCATATACTTCATTTTTCTTCTTTCTTTCTCTCTTTCCTTTCTAGAGTTTTTTCCTATTCCAAGTCGAGGAATGGCTGGTGCAGGCTCTCCTTGTGGTGCCTGCAAGTTCCTTAGGAGAAAGTGCGTTGCTAATTGTATATTCGCCCCATACTTCTGCTCAGAGCAAGGGGTAGCCCGGTTCACGGCCATTCATAAGGTCTTCGGCGCAAGCAACATGTCCAAGCTGCTACTGCACCTGCCGGCATTGGAGCGGAGTGAAGCAGTTATCACAATGGCTTACGAGGCCGATGCACGGATCAAGGACCCGGTCCATGGGTGTGTCTCCCAGATCTTTGCGCTGCAACAACAGGTACTTGCTTTGCTTGAAGTTTTGAGTTTGGATCCCAAGGTCGATATGCTCTTTAAATTGTGATACACCCGCAGAGCATGGTTCAGGATGGGAATTTGGATATCTATGGTTTTTAATGTCTTTGATATACATTAACATGATATAAAACCTCTGTGGTTTTAACATCAACCTATCCTATGTTTCTTATTTTTAAAATGAAAACAACCTCTTAGGGACTCCCACACTAGAACTTGACATTATGCATGTTTAATTAACATTGGTATTGTCTTGGGGTTTTCCCATTGTTTCAAAGTATGTCTATGTGACAATGGATATGAATGACATTCTTAGAAATCTTAAACATCATCATTACTAAAGCTGACAGACACAATGTCCCTATGCAAGAGTCGTTTCTATGAGATTAAGATGCTTGTGATGACCATTTTCCCCATTGTTTATTGTGTACCAAGTGTTGTGGTGGGACAAAAAACAATTGCTACTTATGGTCATCATGAAATGACAACATATTGTAAAGTATGATGCTAATTTCTAAAAAGTTTGAATAAAACTGGGTATCTATTACTTCTATTAATTACCAATGGGATCTCTGTTTGTCTGGCAGGAGCAGTTAGTGCATGTCACCTTGTGTTGGGACGTTGCAAGTTCCAATCCTAATGGTATAGTTGTATAACTTGTAGTGGTCTGCCTAACCCCAGCTTTCTCTTTTTGAAAAAAAAGCTTTACTTCTATTAATTAATGCAAGTAGTCAAATTCAAAAACCTATTATCTTTGTTCATTTTCTTCATTTTGCTCCTACAAGATTTCTTGGCTAAAATGGAAAAAGTTGACACTTGATGGTGGGGAATTTTCCCATGTGGTAAGTGGGATCCTGTGCCAAGCCGAAGGCTCAGGTTCGAATCCGTCTGCCACATGGGGCTTAAGAGATATATGGTAGGTGTCTGCCTAAACCCAGCTTGCCTATAAAAAAAAAATAGGTTTCTTAAATGACAAAAGAGACTGCTAATTAGGATGCTATGCCTAAGGTGTTAAGACTGGCAGGTGGGGCAGTGGGATGCAAGAGTACTATCGACAGCCACACATTTCATGACCTGTCTTTCTTTTCTCTTTCCTATTTGGTTAACTCTAACGTGAGATAGACGTCTGTTCTGTCACCACTGTGCACAACCATGTCATTGCGTAGAAGAAATCGTCTAAAAATTATAGCCTAAAATTAAATTATACTTCTGCAATGTTTATCTAGGTTTTAATGTTTGTTGTTTACTGTTGCACACTCGGTTACTTGTGCATATTAAATGATATGCATTTATAGGCTTATGCCTAAGATTCATGAACTTTCTTGGAGCTACTATTAAGGAAAAGTTGTTAGGTGAGCTAAGCTATTTTGGCATCTTTAGTCTTCAAGTTGCTCTAGGCTGATGACTTGATCAGACTGAACTGAAGTTTATAGGCACTAGATAAATTTATCAAGCAGATAACAAGACTTAAAGTAGCTTGGTTACTCTATTGACAAATGAATCATCATATGAGGTGACAAAAAGAGCACCTCAATGACAGTTTCTGGTTTTACTCAATTGTTTGAATTGGTCATCCAAATGCAAGATTTCTGACAATTATGACCATTACTTTGATAGGTAGCAACCTTACAAGCCCAAGTGATGCAAGCCAAGGCACAATTGGCTCAAAATATGGCTGAACTGAAAACAACTGCAGAGAATCAATGGGCAAGAAGCACTGCAGCACACCCATATCAAGCACATCCATACATGATCACTCAACATGGGACTTTGACTACTGTTGAGGAGCCAAAGGGAAGGACCAGGAAGGATGCTCTTGCAATTCCCATCCATGGTTTTGAGGAAGGAATGTCTCCCGAGAGCTCTAGTGACTGTGTTGACAATGAAGCAGAGTTTTTTTCGCGTTCGCAACCCGAAGTGCACAATAGAGGAGCTGTGCTCATGCAACCATGTAACATGAAATGGTTGCACTATGATGAAATGGGTGAATTACAAGCCTTAGCATTGATGATGATAGGAAACTAGCAGTCTATCTTTGCAGCTACACAAACCTTACTTACCCTACCTATACTGAGCTCACCTATATGAATCACTCAATTCAGTCAGTTGTGTGGTAAGGCTTTTTTGCTTGATGCAATTGTATCAAATAGGACATCAAACCTAAAGTGTTCAAATACATCTAGAGGAAAACTGATGCTACTAATTAGAAACTCCTTGGAGACTTTGGAAGATTATTCTACTCACTTAGCCTCTCTTTACATGCATCACAAAGTCACGGTTATCTTTCTTAAGCTACTGATTTTGCTAGAAGACAACAGGTGACGTGTTTGGCTCTGTCCAAATGTAGTTGAATGTGAAGCCGTGTCTAGCATTTAGATTTCAATGCCTATTGCCCAAATAAAATGCCATACCATGCACACTGGTTCATAAAACAGAGCTTTGTGCGTAATGGGTTGTTATGTTGCTATGTGCCTGCGTATGTGCGCATGCGTGCATGTGCATGTGTCTATATTGCATGTAAGCCTGAGTGATGCGTGTGGACTAGGGCTGCACACAAGCCAAGCTCGAGCGAACCTGGGCTGGTTGAGCTCACGCGATCAGCTCACGAAAAAAAAGCCGAGCTTGAATAGCCTTGTTAAAGCTTGGCTCTGGTCAAACCCGAGCGAGCTTGAATATGGCTTCGCTCAAGCCGAGGCAATGGAATTCACCACTTGCATTTGTTTGACAAAAAGAAACTTGTCTAATGTTTTTGAGGGTGGGGATTCAAATGTCTTACCCATTAGGGTAGGACTTAAACTTTTTTGGCTCTAGCTTAATCATGCACACTTGTTTAATCAAGCTCGGTTCAATCATATAAACAAGCCTGGGCTTAATGCTCGGGATTGGTTCATTTACACTCTCGTACGCGCAGGGCTAAATGAGCCTGGGCTGCTTATGCTTAAACTAGCTGAGCCATGGCCGGGCTTAACCCAGCAGGGTCCAAGCCCGGGCTTACCCAACTTGTTATGTAGGTCTCGTGTAGATGCGACATACATAAAATGCAATCGACCTAGTAAAAGCTCTTTATATGCAAGCCCAGATTTTGATCACCTTGACTGAGAAAATAAAGTAATAATCCACAGATTTCTAATGTCCCAACGACTGTGGCTATGAACAACCACAATGGGCAGTGCAAGCCTTCCTGCAGGCTACCATCGTCGACAGTTTCTCTGGGTACGACAACAATAGGCCACCTGAGGTTGAGTGTCATTATCGATGGTTGAGGCCGACCCTTGGTGGTGGCCACTGCCGTTTGTGTTTTCAGATGGTGGAAGGGGGTGGAACCCTATCCCTAACTGGGTTTCCACTACTGTAGTTGTCGATGGATGGCCTAGGATGTCGACGACTGGTCATTGCCAGCGGCACCTAGGGTCGGTTGCCGAAGGTGACCGTAGGCTATAGAGGCTGAATGGATGCAGGGGTGGAACCTTGATAAACTGAAACCTTTCGGTTTTCAAGAGGGGGAAGCGTTGGGTTTTACTATAGTAGCTACAGTAAAGCCCGATTGGTTCAACAGGGTAGGGGACTCGATCCGAACCCAGACCCTATCCTCGCTTTCGGGTGAATCAGGTCTACACTCATCCCGAGGGGACCCGATCTGGGCTCGAAAACCCATTAAAAGTTTTTTTGGGTAGATCAGGTCTTCACTTGACCAGGTGGGACCCAATCCAAACCTAGACCCATTGGCGAGACCAAGTGGATCGGGTATGCACCTGACCCAGCGAGACCCGGTTTAGATCCAGACCCATTGGTGGGATCGGGTGGATCGGGTCAGTGCCTGACCCTGTTGGATCCGATCTGGGACCCAAACCCGTTGGGGGTTCCAAGTGCACTAGGTCTTAGCCTGACCCGATGGGACCCAGTTTCCAACTGAATCGGGTCTTGTCTAGACCGGTTCAGGCCCTTTCTGGAACCAATTCAAACATTCTGAAACCTATTCAGACATTATGGAAACCAATTCTTAGGTTTTTGGAACCGGTTCAAGCATTCTGAAATCGGTTCATGATTTTTAGAATTTGTTCAGGGCATTTTAGGACCAGTTCAATAGTTTTTTAGATCGATCTGTGCTTCCTGGGACCAGTTCAAGGGTTTTTTAGATCGGTTCAATGGTTTTTTGGATAGATTCAGAGTATTTGTGACTAGTTTAGGGCCTTTAGTGACCGGTTCAAGATCTTAAGTACCCATTTAGGCTGTTATAAGACCCCAATCCCGAATATAACTCGTAAATGCATGTCTTTATTATTAATCTCATACTTTTTGGTGACTTTAGCATGATATTTGGTATATTTCATGTTATTTTGAGTTATCCATGATTATTTAAGCATGATATTAGGAATGTATGTACTAATTTTGTATTATGACACTTTTTATATATAATTACATCACAAAAGTGACCAGAGTGATGTTGACTTAGTGTTTTTTTTTACCATGTTGAGAGCGATATTTGGTATTACGATTGTGTGTTATTTTATAAAACAATGATTCTATACATAGTGTAATAGTAGGTGTATACACCGGCCCATGAAGCATGTTCATACCTAAAGGTACAATGCCAAATTGCCTCTGGTTACATAATCTACTAGTTTCAACAATTAAGGTCAATTCTTTAAGAATTGAGAAGGCAAAACAATTTTGAGTTTTATTGTTTTCACCAAAGTGGATCGATAATGACTCTATTATGCTTACCTTAGAAAAAGTGAACAATAAAGGGTCTCACATTTACCTTTCCAATATGAATATTGTATGAGCAATTATTTAGGAATGTCTTTTGTTCATTCAATACCAGGTTCTTTGATTGTTGACAGTTCTAGTAACATCTCCATTTTAGACGGATCTAATTTTTGAGATTGAAAAAAACAATGTTATTCACTTTAAAATATATAAACTTAGATTTAGTGTTAAGAATTAACGAACCTCCTTATCTTACAATGCAAAGTGCAACCGATCAAAAGACTACCTTTGAGATGTGAGAGCACTCAAACGGGCTTAGCCTATTGCTTTTGCAATTTTGAGTGACTAAGAATATTTGAGGTGTAATCCCTCACTACAAGACAATGAAAAATTTATGAGAGTCGTTGATGCTTAATTCATCAGTTCTAGTAAGGATATGACCAATACTCTGATGTCCAAATTAGTATTTATAAAATATTTTGGAGATAGCAATATCTGACAACACGTTTTGAAAACAGAGAACATTGAATCTCAACTAAATGACATGTAACTCTCTATTTCTAATTCATTCTTAGTACATCTTATTTTGACCTCGTTCCCTATAGAATACAAACCCTTCAAAATCTCCTACAATACATATAATAATGAGTGATCTTTTAATGACCTTTTGACCAAGTGTGTTGAAGTGGAAGAAAGATTGAAGGGTGAGAAGGTGTAGTGTGCACATATAGCTTCTCATTAAAAAATATATAGGTCTAGAGAAAAGAAGGGGTTTTCAAGAAGAAAAACAAGAAGAAAACATCTGGAGAGAGTCTAACTCTCGGGCAAATGCTAAATCTCAGTTTGAAGGTTCTTCTATAAAGTTCTTCTTTTATAAAAAAAAGGGACATAAAAAGGTTGATTGCTTGAAGTATAAGAAATGACTCACAGAGAAATGTAACAAGTCTGTCATTTCGAATTCAATTTAATTCATATTCTATTGCATAGTTGGTGAATTGATTCTTGTGCCACGACGCATATTGCCAACTTTTTATAGGCATTTTTGAATAAAAAGAAACTGATGGAGCATGAAAGAAGCATATTCTCAAGAAACAAGATATGTTCGCATATGAAGAACATTAAGACCTGCCGAGTTGTGTTGGAGTCTGTGTTCATTTTGGATTTGGTTGATATATTTTATGCTTCATCCTATAGTCAAAACCTTATTTCTATTTCAAAACTTGATAAGTTTTGTTTTGCATTTAATTTTCAAAACTTAAAGCTTATTATTGTTAAAAATTATATCATGTTGGTTTTGCATATGTATGTGATGATTTGTATCAGTTGACAACCAAACTTCATATCCAGAAATCTCACTCTGTTTAGAATATGAGGATTGACAATAAATGTGGTTTAAAGGATGATCGATCATATTTGCTTTGGCATCGAAGGTTAGGATACATCTCAAAAGAGAGTCTAAAGACTTATAAAAAAATGAATTCTTGGATCTCTTGACTTCACGGATACATAACCATATATTGACTGCATAAAGGTTAAGCAGTCCAACACATATAAGAAAGATGTCAAACCCAACAATGAAAAATTAGATATTGTGCATATGGATGTTTATAGGCCATTTTTCTTGTGTTATATGAGTGAAAAATATTTTGTCACCTTTATAGACGATTACTCATGGTATATGTATTCTACTTGTTATTTGAGAAATCTAAACTCTTTTGGGTTTTTAAAACCTTCAAGAAAAAAGTAAAAAAATACACTAGTAAAGTTATAAAAGTGGTCAGGTATGATAGATGTAGTAAATATTATGGTCGTTTCACTAAGATTTGACAAAAAGGAAGGGCCATTAGAACGGTTTCTAAATAAGGCATTGCACTTCAATACACCATGCTTGGTAGTGCCTAAAAAAAAGTATAGCTGAAAGGAAAAATTGTACGCTAAAGAAAATGATTCGAGCAATCTTAAATCACTCTATTTTTTTCTTGACCTTGTGGGGTGAAGCACTTAGGACAACAATGCATATATTGAACAAGATTTCTATGAAGTTGTCCAAAAGTCTTTTATGGGTTATGGTCTGGTAGAAAACCTTGTCATATATGCATATATAGCGATGTCCAACTGAAGCTAAATTATATAACCCACATATAAAAGTCTTTGATCATACGACGACTAGTAAATTTTCATTGATTATCTAGAAAGATCAAGGGGCTTTAGGTTTAATCGTTCATCTCATACACCACAAATAATAAAAATAGATAAAGTGATATTTCTTGAAAATAGTTCTATTGAGATAAATGTATCTCAAAGTCTTGCATTTAAGGAATTGCATGATTCAATTTTCATATATGCAAAGAAAAAAGACTTATTTTTTCGATCATTATTCCTTTGGATGATGTTAGAAAAAATCTAGTCAATGAACATCAATTCCAAGTAGAACAAGTTGTTGATGTGGATATGCAACAACAACAGGATACAAATGTTCAATTTAAACAACCTGTAGCACCTGTTTGAAGGTCCACAAGGACCAAGGGATCTGCTATCCACCCTGATTATGTGGTGTATTTATAAGAGTCCAAAGATTTCATAGATAACATTTGTAGAAGCTATTGATAGTGATAAATTGTTACATTGGATCAATACCATAAAAGAAAAACTTGACTTTATAGTAAAAAACAAAGTATGAGATTTAGTACCCCGACCTGAGAGTGTGAGACGTGTTGGTTATAAGTGGGTCTTTAAGACTAAAACAAACTCTAAAGGACGAGTAAAGAGGTATAAGGATAGGGTTGTAGCAAAGAGATTCACTCATATGGAGGGCATGGATTATAATAACCTTTTTTTTTTGTCTCAACTAAGGAATCATTGAGAATAATTATGACCCTCGTAGCTTATTTTGATTTAGAGATATATCAAATAGATATGAAAATGACATTCCTAAATGGGGATCACCAAGAGGAGGTATATATACAATAACCTTTTGGTTTTAGTATAGATGACTCAAATAGTTTACTTTGAAAATGGAAGAAATCAATTTATAGACTTCAAAAAATCTCTCGCCTATGGTATAAAAAGTTCAATTAAGTGATTTTGAATTTTAGATTCACTGAAAACATTGTTGATCAGTGTGTATACCTTAAGGATAGTGTAAGTTCATAATTTTGGTTTTATACGTTGATGACATTCTTCTTGCAACTAATGATTTAAAACTGCTATATGAAACAAACAAATTTATTTTCTCTCATTTTGATATAAAGGACATGGGTGAGGCCGCTTTTATCGTTGGAATTATGATTCATCGTGATAAAACTAAAGGTGTACTCGGCCTCTCTCAGAAATCCTATATCCTTAAAATTCTTAAAAGATATGGAATGGAGAATTGCTCGCTTGGTTCGGCACCCATATTAAAAAGGGATAAATTGAGCCTAAAGGACTATTTTCAAGATGATAATGAAAAGGCTCATATGACAAGCATCCTGTATGCTTTGATGGTTGGGAGTTTGCAATATCTGCAGACATGCACGCAACCAGGCATCATTTTGTTGTTGGGATACATGGTAGATATCAGTCCAATCCAAACATTATACATTGAAAAACTACGAAGAAGGTCATGCATTATTTGCAAGAAATAAAGGACTATATGTTGACAAACAGAAAGGTTGACCACCTAGAGGTCGTTGGATACTCTGATGCGAACTTAGGAGGGTGTCTCGACAATAGAAAGTCTACTATTGGATACATCTTATTGATAGGTGGTGTCATCTCATAAAGAAGCAAAAAATAATTTATAATTGCAGCTCACAGTATGAAGGTTAAATTTATTGCTTTATACGAGACTTTGTCTCAGGCCATATGGATAAGAAACTTCATTACTGATTTTGGTATTGTGGACTCTATTGAGAGGCTACAAAAGATATTTTGTGATAATGAAGTTGTTGTATTTTTTTTGAATAACAACAAGAGATCCACCTCATGTTGACACATAGAGTTAAAGTAATTTGTTATTAAAAAAGGACCGAGAATCATTTAATTTGTATTAATACAATCAGTACAAAAAAAAATGACTGCATTCAAATGCCAAGCCCAAGTTGATATTGGCAGCATGCTTTACAGAATGTGGAAGATACTTTTGAGGCCTCCCTTTCATAATGGAGAAAGGGATTCTTTGCTCTTGTTCCTGTGGATATGGGACTGAGAAAACAACACCACAAAAAGATACTAATAAATGACATACTGATGAATTCATCAACTTCTTTTCAACATAGTTATCACCTTCATTTTTCAGTCATTTTCTTTCCCCCCTTTGAATATCATTGCATATGCAAGGATAAGAACTAAACATGTTGCACATGCTCATAAAAATGCATTGGTATGCTATTGTGGTGATTGTGTTGCTCTTTTAAAATTACATACTATGGTTGATTTCCAAAGAGACATGTAACATGTTTAGTTAATAAATCTTAAATAGATTAGTAGTTTCATGGAATATGACAACTTTGATTCCTTTTATTACATATTCTAAAAATCTTCTCAGTTCACTTCTTAAACGCTTTCTAGTCACTTATCGCTTCCCACTACATATGTGCATATAAACCCCTTGTTTCTCGCTTCCGCTCACTGCCTTGCTTCTTGATTCTTTTTTCCTCTTTGGCAGCTTTGGTTGAGACAGGATTTGCATTGATGGTAACTCTACTAATGTTGAACCTTCAATTGTTTCTGATAGCCAAGAGTGGGTTTGAGTGTAAGATCCCTCTTATTAAGATACTGCAACTGTACCCAGTCCCACCATCTTATTCTACCGATCTTGAGCCTTTAATTGTGATAGCATTTCTAGATATATATGGGGTTGGTGTTCCACATAGGAGCAAATTTTAAAATTTGTATATTTTGTGACCATATAGCACCATGATTATATTCCCAACATGTAATGAGTATGAGTATATTTAATTTCTTCTGATGTATGATAATATATTATGATTATATGTGATCACAATTATGAAACTAAATTGATTCTCTATGGTTTTGTGCATTATTGATTTTATGTAAAATGTCTCTCATTTTGAAGAGAGAATAATAGAATAACAATATTAATAAAACTAATAGAATGACTTAGAGACCAACATGTTCATAAAGGTATTCTTAGCATGCTAAACACTTAAAATGAATAATATTGTAGTACATGAAAATATGACATCTCATATAGAGGTGTTCATCTCGATGACTCATATGATTCATTATTGTAATACAAGATAACATGTGAACTCGCATGAAAATTGAATCAAGATAATAGTAATGAACCTTGATGAAGTGTTTTTCCATGTCAATGGGTCAAGTGGGAGAAGATTGGATTTTGGAGTGGATTAGATCCAACCTGGATGTGACCCATATTAATACAAACACATCAAGGGATATACATGAGATAAACTCTTGGGTTTTGGGTGTTACATGATAGTTATGAGGCCTCATAATTATCCATGTATGCTCATTATAGACCTCCCTCCAGATCTTTTTATAAATAGGAGACTCGTAGTAGTGTGATGAGTACTACCTACGAGTTATCGGTCTCTCACCGTTTCTGGGGTTCAAGGGTCCTACTCACCTCTCGACATTATGGCTTGAGCTTATTGAGGACATCGATTGGCTGAGGAGAACTCTGGTTATCTGCCTCCACCGAAGTGCCATACAGATCATCCAAGGCCACATCCAGTAAGTGACTCTTCTCGATCCATTTTGGGAACACTACCTCCCTTTAAGACTTCAATGGGTTTTTTCCTAGTTTTTTCTACTTGCATTTTATCCACCATTCTTATTAGTGATGTGATAGACTTTCACAAAATATGTTCAAACCATTTAAATGATATTCTTTATTTTTTTATTTATTGATGCTACTACTAAATGTTCTCTCGTATATTCATTTCTAATCACATATTTTTTCCATATATCCATTTTAACATATTAGATCTCCCTACAAAGTATACTGTATTGTCATGTTGCTTTTAATCGTCTAATACTCGGCACTATATGAACCAGTAACTCTCTCTCTCTCTCTTGTATTGACAAAATACTGTCAATACTTTAAAAAAGCTCATAAATATTTTTTACCTCAATGTATTTAACAAATGATAACACATTGATAAAATCGAATAACATTAAAATAACACCTAATTTGAAAAATATAGCGACATTATCTTGATATTGTTTTGATGTTTAATACTTTTTCAGTCTTTCAATTTTTTCAAGTTTTTATACATTTCTTTATCAATTTATATATACCAAATTTCCACTACATATTTGCAGCATCAGATCACGTGATCATGACAAGGATAGAGATCCTAATCATGATAAAGATAGAGGTCCTACACACGTCAACAAGATTGGCAAGATCAACAATTGTTATGGAAAACATTGTGAAGATTATCATATAAAGGATAATTACCGTTATGCAAAAAATCATGTAGAATCAGCTGTAACAATCATGCCTAATATCACGGTTGCGACTGTATAAATGTAATTGCTTGTAGCACAGATGAACAACAATAACACAAACCCATCATCATTGACGTAGGCATAACTGCCGAGCCACATAAAAATTCAATTCTTCTCTTTATTTATTTATGGTATCAGAGCCCAATGGCTTCTAGCAGTGTGTCATCTTCCACCACTTCATCCAAATATCAATATCCAGCAACCTAAATGTTGCCAATTTCGTTTTAATCAAATTGATACACTCAAACTACCTACTTTGGAAGACACAGGTCTTGGGATTGATCAAGAGTCAAGATCTTCAAGGCTTCATTGATCAAAATGTTACTATTCCAAGTCAATTTAGTATTGCAGCAAATGACTCTAAAACCATTAACCCAGACTATGTGGCCTGGCGCAAATCAGATTGGTTGCTACAAGCTTGGATTATCGAGACCCTATCAGAGGAAGTCCTGGGCTTCATAGTTGGGATTGATACATCCCAGTAGGTATGGACTGCCCTGGAGGAAGCATTTGCATTAGATTCACAGGAAAGAGTGTGTTTTCTATTACAAAAACTTCAATCTCATTAAAAGGGCACACAAAGCCTTGTTGAATATATTGCTAGTTTCAAGTCCACCTGCGATGAGCTTGCTGCCATCAAAAAACCTGTCAATGACAGGACTATGGTATTCACATTACTCAATAGACTCGGACACGAATATGAGGCATTTGTGACGTCCATGATGAAACCACCCATTCCTAATTACAAACAGCTCATTGGTCTTCTCCAAAGTCATGAGACTTTTAAGACCTTACATACTCCATTCAGTGCCATAAATCAGAATGTGACTTTTGTTGGGCAGCAACAAAACAAATACTATAACGAGAAAGGAGGACAGGTTAAGCAACAACCATATTTTTCTTTAAAAGGATGCAAGTTTTCTCAAGCTGGACAACAACCTTCACGACAAGCTCCAACAGGTCAGAACAAAAATCAAAATCACAGGAATCAAAACAAACAAGGGAAAAATCAGTTAGAGAAATGACAGTTTGTCAAATCTGTTTTAAACCAAACCACACAACCATCAAATGTTATCACCAGTTTAATCAGATGTATCAAGTTGGGAATGTGCCACAAGCTTTAGCTACCATGACCATATCTGAAAGTCAAGATGACTCATGGTTTCCAGATACCGGAGCAAGCTCCCACATGACAACAAATCCAGGTAAATTATTAAACCTCTTTAAATATAATGTGCCAGAACAGATCATGATTGGGGATGGAAACACTTTGAAAATCTCTCACATTGGAACGACAACTTTACAAGGTGATAAAGGAAAATTACATCTTGATAATGTGATTGTAGTTCCCAAGATAAAAAAAATTTACTATCCATAAGTCAATTGGCCACTGACAGTAATTTATCTTTTGAATTTTTTGTTGATTCTTTCATTATAATGGACAAGAGCAGGAAAGTGATAGCCACAAGGCATAGGGATGAAGATCTCTACATCCTCAACTCACCAAATAAACAAGTTTTCTTCTCAAATAGGCAACGAGTTGTGAACAAAAACATATGGCATCATCGCTTAGGACATGTCAACATGGACACCATATAGTTTTTGAGTAGAAGAAAACTCATCTCAGTTTTCAGTTTAAAAAACAAGGAGACATTATGCTCTAGTTGCGCTTTAGCAAAATCTAGTAGCCTTTTTCAAGTTCTTATTATGTTGCTTTGCAAGTCTTTGATAAAATCCATTGTGATTTATGGGGTCCATCTCCTGAAACTTCATTTCAGGGATTTAGATATTATGTTATCATGGTTCATGATTATTCGAGATTTGTATGATTTTTTCCATTAAAATGCAAATTTGAATTCTTTGACATATTTTAAGAGTTTCACAAGATGATTGAAAATCAGTTTCAAGGCCACATTAAGACCTTTCAATCCGACGTCAGGGGTGAATTTTCTAGTCATGTGTTTGAAAATTATTTCAAAAGCCGAGGGATCCATCATAGCTTCTCTTGTCCGCACACACCCGAGCAAAATGGGCGTGTAAAAAGATGACATAGGAGTATTGTCGAGTTGAGACTTTCCATGATGTTTCATGCTCATGTACCCACAAAATACTAGGTGGAAGCATTTAAGACAGCCACTTGGATCTTAAATCGGTTACCCTCAAGAGTTTTAAACATGGTGACACCTTTTAAAAGATTATTTTCTATTGCTCCCACATATGACTACATTTGAACCTTTGAAACTCTTTGCTTCCCACACCTAAGAAAATATAATCGTCATAAACTTGAACCACGGTCCTAACAGTGTGTTTTTATGGGATATAGTGCATCACACAAAGGCTATAGATGTTTACATATTCCAACCAGAAGAATATACATTAGCAGACATGTTTTATTCAATAAAAATGTTTTTCTTTTTAAGGATTAGTCTAATGATAAAAATACTTATAAATATGTGGAGTAGGTTTCATTTGATGAGTGGGTTCCAATCAATGACACCAATGACACTTTAGATTTGCCAGTTCTCCATAAAGTACCTCTTGCAATGGATTGCCGCAACCAGAGTCACGCATGTCCTATGAATGACGGTTCAGAGGCTTTGTCAAAACCACTAACATTTCATGATGAGTAGGTTGACGTCTTCCATGATCACCACATGCCTCCTTTGATTGTCAATCAACATAACATATCAAACGAGGTTCTTTTACCAGAACCGACTACTTCACAAAGTGTTGAGCAGGAGTCGACACCTCCATTGCCCACCACATGATCACCCAAAGCAAGGATGAAATACATAAACTCAATCCTAAATACCTTCTTACTGCTAGCACCATTTTCCCTAAAGAACCTTGTACTGTAAAAGAAGCCCTTAGTCATCTTGGCTGGCGGCAAGATATGACTGATGAAATGCATGCATTAGAACAAACTCAAACATGGGAGCTTGTACCATGTCTTTCTCATTACAACATTGTTAGTTGTAAATGGGTTTTCAAGACCAAACTTAAGGTCGATGGAACCTTAGAACGACTAAAAGCTCGTCTTGTTGCTCATGGATTTTCACAAATCCCAAGGGGCAATTTTTTGAAATCTTTTTCACCTGTCATCAAGCCAACAACTATTCGGATAGTTTTGACCATTGCCCTAGCAAACGATTGGCCCATCCGACAACTTGACATTAAGAATGCCTTCTTACATAGGCATCTTGAAGAACCCGTATTTATGGAACAACCACTGGGATTTAAAGACCCACATAAGACTAATCATGTCTGCTGACTGAAGAGGGCTTTATATGGACTCTGCCAGTTCTCCCGAGCTTGGTTTGACAAATTTGGTTCATATCTTTTGACTATTTGGTTTCATTGTAGCGTTGTTGACTCATCCTTGTTTATCAACCATCAACCTCAAGGCAGTATCTTCCTACTCCTTTACTTTGATGATATTGTGATTACCGGCAATAATATGAGTCTTCTTAATCATCTTATTGATTCTCTCAACCAAGAATTTTTCATGAAAGATTTGGGGACTCTTCATCATTTCCTTGGGAGTCAGGTCACTCAATTTAACGAAGGACTCTTCTTAGATCAAAGTAGATATGCTTATGAAATATTAGACAAAACCAAGATGACAAATTGCAAGCCCATCTCTACTCCTTGGAGCAGACCTTATGCACTAGACAATTCAAAACCGTTTGCCGATCCAAAGCTTTATAAAAGCATACCCGGGAGTTTGCAATATTTAACATTTACCCGACCCGATTTAGCTTATAGCGTCAATTATGTTTGTCAATATATGCATACACCAACTAATTATCATTTTCAGTTGGTTAAACACATTCTTAGATACTACTGGATAATGTATATATTTAGGCAAAAATTGCATCTCATGGAGCGCAAAGAAACAGCCTACAGTGGCCAGGTCGAACTCAGAAGCTGAGTATCGAGCTCTTGCTTCCACTACTGTAGAAATTACATGGATCACTTATGTTCTTAAAGATCTTGGATTCTTCATTTCACAAGCACCAACTATTTATTGTGACAATCTGTTTGCACTTTACATGACTGTAAATTCTGTTTTCCATATATCGATCCAAGCATATAGAGACCGACTATCATTTTGTGTAAGAGAAAGTAACCCAACAATTGATTACTTCCTTCCTTCCTTCACATCTACAAGTTGCCTACATCTTCACAAAGCCTCTCACTAAAGTTTCATTCCAGAACTTATGAGTCAAACTCGGCCAGTGGGCTCACCCCAAGCCTCGTTTGAGGGGAAATATTTGCAACCATCAGATCACGTGATTGTGACAAGGATAGAAATCCTAATCATGACAAGGATAGAGGTCCTGCACAAGGCAACAAGATCAGCATGATCGGCAACTGTTATGAAAAACATTGTGAAGATTATCATACATATAGAATCAGCTGTAACAGTCATGCCTAATATTACGGCTATGCTTGTAGCACAGATGAACAGCAATAACACAGACCCATCATGGTGGACGTAGGCATAACTGCCGAACCACGTAAAAAATTCTGTTCTTTTTATTTCTTTATTACATTCTTATCAAAATAAAAAAACAAACTTTTTTATTTTATCACGACGTCACTAGTTTAACGGGTGTGCAAATCTTGCTGCAAAGCTGAATATAGGTGTGCTCCTTGGTGGATAAGGAGATCAGACGTTTCATGTTAATGAGCTGGAGGAGTGAGGCAGCCCCCAAGGGCTTTGGCATAGTTGTGTGTGCAGGGGGGTGCTTGACTGCTAGGCTGGCGGTCAGGGTTTCATTCTCATGAACGTCAATTCGTAGCATGCATTAGAAAGGGCAAAGGGTATTATGACAGTTTTTCTTTGATTATAAAAAAAGAGAATTCTGACATCCGGGACACATAGTAAAGATAGAAACTTCTACCAGCATTATTATATTATTGAAACGGCGGAAATAATGGCAAAAGTTAGGTATACCAACTTTTCAAGTCATGTAAGGCCCATAGGAGTACACTTGGCTGTTGCCTTTTCTTTTCTTTATTTGTTTAGATGCTGGAAAGGTCTTTTCCAACCTCTAAACCACATGTGAAACTTATAATAAAGTTCCCAAAAGCAAACACTAAAAATTATAGAACATATTGATGAATTAGGAGAGCTTTGTCTGCCATGGATGTATTAAATATTAGGTTTGAATCAATCATTGCCTAAATATGTACTGATTATAAAACGCGTGCTTAAGAAATTTCATATGGGAAAAAGAAATGATTAGTGATATAGTTGGATGGTTTTGAAGATATATTAATCAGATATACCACGTATGTTGTGCTTTTCTAGTTTCACGGTTCTTGAAAAATGCTTACATTACATGGAAATACAATTAAGATATCAAATATACTAATACAATAATGATAACCTTGTTAATTAGTGCATACTTATACATCTATGCTGCTTTGGTGTCTCCTTTAAGGGGGGCACAAAAAAAACATCTGCCCAACTTTACATGATTTTCAGAAGCTTCTCTCTCTCTATCTAAATAGAAACTTAAGCTCCTTAAATCATCATCATTTTAAGAGAGCAATGATGAAAACTAGGCTCTTTATCATCTCTTTTTGTGGGAAATTTTAATGGTTAGATTACTGCTAGTGTGATAGTCAGCTCTAAGTTTATAGTACAAATCCTATTGTTTATAACTTTAAAACAATGTGTTTATTTTGCAAATGAGTAAGTTTGAGCTTAGCTTAGTAGGTTTATAATCAAAATTCTATTATTTTCAATTTTGAAAAATATATTAATTTGTAAATCATAGGATAAAGGTTGGGTGGATGAAATGGAAAAGTGCAACTGGAGTGCTGTGCGATCGTAGAATGCCATTGCGGTTGAAGGGAAAGTTTTATAGGACGACTATTAGACCTGCTTTACTATATGGTACGGAATGTTGGGCTGCCAAGAGACATCATATTCAAAAAATGAGTGTAGCTGAGATGCGGATGCTTAGATGGATGTGTGGAAATACAATAAAAGATAAGATTCGGAACGAGGAGATACGTAAGAAGGTAGGTGTTGCACCCATTGAAAATAAGATGCGAGAGAATCGTTTACGGTGGTTTGGACATATTCGGCGAAGGCCTAATGATGCTCCAGTTAGAAGGTTGGAAAAATGGGAAAATATATTAGTTAAAAGAGGTCGGGGTAGGCCTAGGAAGACTTGGATGGAGATGATAGGAAAGGATATGAATGCTTTGAACCTCACCGAGGACATGGCATTGGATAGAAATGATTGGAGGAAAAGGATTCATGTGGAAGACCCAAAATGAATTTCTTTTTTGGTTCATATCGCTGACCCCAATTGTTTTGGGATGAAGGCGTAGTTGTTGTTGTTGTTGTATATTAATTTGTAAATGAGTCAGTTTGTGTTTGGTTTGTTTAACTCGAGCTTGCCATGAGCTTGAGCTCGGCTCGGCATGCCATAAGAACAAACTGAGCTTGAACACCCTCTGTTCAGTTAGTTCGGGTCATTTATGAGCCCTAGTTACTCGGGATGATCAACCTACCCATCTCCTCCAACCATGTCATCACAGAAGGACATGAGGGACGTGTCCCTTGAAAGGGATAGCACCATCTTCCATGGTCAATGAGACGTGTTCTATTGAGATTATAGTCTCGGTGAGGAACAAATCCTATCTCTCCTCATTGATACATCCTTTTTTTTTTTGGATAGTCAAGCTGAGGGATAGCCTCATGAGATTTGAACTTGAAACCACTCAGTGTAGGCTGTTAAACAAGTTGAGCTACTTGTGGCTCGACTTGTGTTTGGCTTATAAGGAGCTTGTTCAAACTTATAAAATAGGCTCGAGAACCAAACATGAGTACTAAATATTAGCATTGCTCGACTTATATAAGCTCGTTAAGTAGTAATAATATATTTTAGATGTATTGTA